>NW_028301625.1:14242424-14545454 GCF_987345545.1 Pholcus phalangioides | reverse complement strand
GACAATTAATTAACTCTTTCCACAGTTTCATGAATTTCACTGATGTGAAAAATGACAAATTTTTTTTTCAAAAGACTTTCTTAGCTTGTGCAAGTGATAATGTTTTTTCTCCAGTTCCAAGAACAATAAACACAGGAAAAAGAAATACTTTTTTTATATTATTCATACTGTGGGCATATTTCTTTTTTCCCAAAGGGTAGACAAAAATGTAATTTCAAACACTTCTTCAGTTATTAAAATGTGAACTAAAGCTAGTTCTGCCCATTGGCAGTGCTTCTGACAGGTTGAAGAGGGGCAGGTATAGTTGGAAAACATGTTCCTCAGAGAAGCAATTTTGCAAAATGTCTGGGCTCGTCATTGTCGAAATGAGAGGTAAAATATAGGTGAGAGATATCTCTGCATTGCCAAAATACAAAACATCAAATTGGGTGTGATATCTCTTAGATGCTGTGGAGGAGTTTAGAAATATAATGTAGCAAAAAATAATAATCCCTGATGAAAAAAATGCTAGATATTTTTCTGGAAATTTTCCATGCTATTATATCTTCATAGACTGATGTCTCTACTATAGGTCATTCAAAAGATAGTGGAACTGGTGACAGCTCTCAACCAAGCAATGATGATCTACTCATTGAAGATGATGATCATGGGCTCCTCCTTGATGCATGTTCATCTAAAACTGGTAGAGATAATTTTGCATAAAAATCTTTAAACTGATTATGTAAATTACTACATAAAATTATTATTACAAGTGTGATTTTTCAAAATAATTTATACAATTTAATTCAACCTTCTCTTTTTTCGCACCAGAGTTGACGCTGACACACTATAGTATGGGAAATACCCAGAAATTTTGAAAAAGAACCAAAATTTGGTTCATGTGTCCTACGGGATGTGTTCTTTCCTAGTTTCAAGTTCCAGGTTTTTTCCCTCTCTCTACTGTGTATCATTATCACACAGCCTTGAAAAGTAGTTTTACTATTTTGAAGTGCAAATGAAGTATTTTACTCTTGCATATTGTGTTGATGTAACAGGTTGTGGACCATAAGGTAGGGGAAACGATCATTCCACCAGAAAATCGCTTCACAGGGATTTATATGAATAGGGAATCGGACGATAAGTGTCAGAATCATCAGCTTTAAATTTAATAAGAAGATGCTATTGAAAGAGCTAATGTTTTCCGAAATGGAATTTATAGATTGATAATCAGAAAGGAATTTATAGATTGATTTATTAGTAAATATATATAAATGTGTGCCTACCTTAATTGTATTTGTTTTAGATTTATTACATGTGTTAAATCCCATGTTAAATTCTCAGTGTTAATGGTTTTTTTGCAAGCTTTCTCTACTAGAGTAGACAATGAAAAAGAACTTAGTTATAAGCTGGTAAATTGATCTTTTCTGTCAATGAATCTTTGGATTGAACATGTTTTTCGAAAGGAGTTATTGGTTTGATTTACAAGGATACCAGTGATCGATGGGGGGGGGGGGGGGGGGGGTCACACTTTAATTTTTTTCCAAGAGTTTATTTCCAATAAGTTGCACTTTCGCACAAGAAGGACCCAGATTTTGCCAATAACCTGAGACTCAGGTAAATTAGAGTACAGCAATACCTCTGTTGTACTCATCTTTCCTCACATGAGAAGAAAAGACAATTTAAATCTTGAATCCTTGGCTCATCTTTCTCTACATATTAGAGAATAAATATTCAAGTTTTTATATCCTGTAATTCAGAGGTGAATACTTTCAAAGGAAATAAAATTGGGATTGGTCGAACCTGTGTATCTCTGTCGCAACAAAGTATGTATGTTCTTGAACAACCAGTTATGTTTCTCGGTTGTCTCATGACACCCTCATCATTAACTAATAGTCACTTAATATACATGTTAAACCTCCACGAAAAGGAAGAGGATGAAACTTTAGCCTGTAGCTTCTGATTTCAAATTTTCACACTGTAAATTTACTAGAAAATTAGCATAGTAGGTAAAATGATCCTGGGGGCAGTTTCGGGTGGGGGGCACTGCTTTATTCTCAATATTTCATGAAAATGAAACAAGACACATTTCAGGAATTTTTGAGAAATACAATTTCCGGCATTGTTGTTGTTCGTGATTACTTCTTCGTAGACAGGTGGCTTCGTTATGCTCGGGCTCTCCAAAACTCTTAACTCTCTCTCATAAGGCTTCAACCTTAAACTCCACCCTAGCTCTTTCTATACAGCCCTCACACTTAAAACTGTCAGCTACTATCACCCACCCAGACCAAGGAAATCTTTATCGCAACCCCTACAAATCGAGATCGAAGCATACTGACAATAATGATAAAAGATCAAAGCAAAAAGATTATTTTTGTCACACCATGGTGATTTTCTGCACACGATGGCTAATTAGATCGGAACCTACAATTTATTGTGAATTCTGAAATGGCAGTTTTTTTTTATACTCACTGAGAGGTTGGTGCCCTAATCACTTGATGTGGGACTCCCTGCGGTAGCAATCTTTTTCTGTGGTCATGTTGCCGTTTCTGACGTATTCCTGCATTAGGAAAGTTTCTGACAAGGACGAATCGGATATCGAACTTGCAATACCGCTAAAGATCCTCTGGTACTTCAGGCATGTATCCTATTGGCTTGTGTTACCGCGCCCGAAAGTCAAAAGTAAGCGAATCAACAATTTAACACATTAACAACACATTCACATCTGGAAACGAGAATTCATGTTTTATATATGTGTTGAATTATCTTTATCACTTTATAAGTGAGACATAAATATTAGACTTTAATATTAAACTTTGTATAAGTGATAATTGCAATATTATATAAAATAATAATTACAAGAAAAAATTTAATGAAAATATTAATAAACATATAATACCCAACAACTACGAGAGAGAAAAAAACTTTGAGATATGCCCCAAAAAAAGTATCAATATATTATATTACAAACTATCTTATCTATTAAAACAAAAGTATTAGGCATAAGGTAAGAAATATCAATTACCAAGAATACCAAAGAAACTCCTTAGAAAAAATTGGAAAGTTGATAGTACCCATGAAAACAAACAATATTTACAAAGAAACCATCTCTAGTCATAAGTATCAAAACTTCAACAGTGGAAAAAATGGATATTCTGAAGTCTCAAGTTGCACAATCCTGTGCAGATCAGCAAATGATTCAAAGGAGATGCTCAAAGTGATGTGAAATATGCAACAACTACCCTTGGACATTTGCAAATGAAAGATGATGCACCCTCTTGTAGTTTCATGGTTTGAGTGCATGTGAAATTTGACGGGGAGGAATGTTGATTGCAACAATACTTGCCTTTGTGAATATTGTTAATCTTGATGGGTCTCCAATTGTCTCTTAACAGTTTATGAACACCTTATGAAGTAAATTTTCACTGCACTTGTTTTATACATGAGGGGGCAATAAGGGATAAATCAGTCTGATTTGTAATTTTTTTTCTATAATTATTAAAAATGTGATAATATATGAAAAATAAGCTTCTTTTGCTGACAATTAGCTAGGCCAATGGCCTAAATTTTATTTTATTGTGCAGAAATAAAGAATCTTAATTTTTTTTTCTTCTAGCACACCACATTAACAGTTTACTGGTGTTGCACGATGGAGTTGAAAACTGCAGAAACACGAAGGAACCATATGCATCTAGTAGCAGCTCAGTATCAAAAGAGCAAGTTCCACTATTACATCCTTACAGGACTAGTCGTAATCCATGGAAAAGTCACAGAAAATCTATTGCTGAATTTAGACAGCAGAACTCTGGTATCGAAAGGTGTATATTCTCTTGTCAAGAAACTAAGTGGCCGTGTATACTTGTGCAAAGATCACTTTCTGCAGACCAAGTTAACTGTTGTGATGGACCATCCCACCATAGAGGATGTAGTGAGCCACCTTGTGATGTTATAGTTAAACATGTAGATAGTGATGAAATCGAAAGGGATTCAGGTTTTTCAACTTTTCCCAGAAGTGTAACTGAAGCCTCCGTTAGTAACTGGAGTTCTGAATCACCAAGACTTCAAAGGCTACCAAATGGTAAATACACCTGTGTTTCTCACCTAATCAAAATAATGTCTAATCTTTTGAGAAAAAAATTTTTTTGCTTCACACTAGGGCTGGACAAATACAGGGTGTTCTGTTAATGGACCGACAGACTCAGCGGGTTGTTAGTAGACATCAAGAGGAACAAAAATTGCAATGGAACGTGGTGTCGCAAACCATGTTGAGAGGATGAAAATCGTGAAAAACCCATTGCAATGATTCATTTAATCTAGCTGTTGCATTCCTGGTTCAATTAATTTATTAAATTATCCCAATATGGATTGCACAGTGTACAACAACGTGAAAACAATTCCTGGACGCACTCGAAGATACCAGGTATGCTTTTGATGTCTGGCGCAGCAACGACAATCCACGCTATAAGATCCTCTGGTGTGTCCACAGGCGTCGCATAAATGAGTGATTTAAGGTGACCCCATAGGAAAAAGTCTCACGGATTGAGATCCGGCAAAGGTAGTATGGTGTGGACAACACCTCATCGGATATTGCTGTTGGTACATCCGCTGTACTAAGCGGCCATTGCCATTTGCTCGACCGTAAATCAGATGCATATCAGTGTATTCCTCATTCGTGTAGTCAGCCATCACGATACTCATTTGAAACAGATAATCTAACTGCTACACATGCTTACTACTGCAATAATGCTAATTTATGTCATCTGCAACACGTGATCCTACCCCATTGCATGTGCTTCATGCACTAATTACATCAGATATGGTAAGCTAACCCACAAATGCATTCAGCAATCAACTGACATCCACCTTTCGTCTCCTCTGGACACAGAGCCTGCATGCGTTCTTGGCGATTTCCACCCTCTCAACATGGTTTGCAACACCATGTTCCATTGCACTTTTGTTCCTCTTTATGCCTGCTAACAACTGTCTAAGTTTGTCGGTCCATTAACAAAACAACCTTTTATATTACCTGACATGCCGGGACATGTAAATTCCACTCGAGCATGTATTTTTTTTTTATCACATGCTTAACGCAGGCATGTAAAAAATCCAAAAAATAGGTAGGGGCGAATTTTAGGGTTCAAGGAAAATTTTGAAAGTTCAAACAAATAATAAAATGCAATGATGAAAAAATGATTTTGTCACTTTGCAAAGATAGACTCAGATGCATTATATGAGCTCTCAATTTTCATGCTCCTATTTATTTTTGCCAAAACTATATTAAAAAATACTTAATGTTTGGTCTCTGATGTGATTCACCATTTGAGTTCAGTATTTTTTTGAATCCAACTGCAAATGATTTACGCAATATTCATTTTAATAATTTTTATTTGGGGGAATCAAAAAAAAAGAAGAAAAAAAAAGAAAATAGTCTCACGATTGACTGAAAAAAAAAAGCATGCAATCTCTTGGTTGATTGTAATCAATAGGTTGCGAATTGCTGGTCTAATTATTAATTCAAGTACCTTTCAAGAGCACCCAGTCTAGTGAAAAATGCAAATGTGCAACCATTCTAAATAAGATATTTTTCTAGTAACTGTAATTCAATTTTACATATGGCCATAGCTGCCAAGTCTCCCAAATTTTCTCAGATCACTCAAATTTTAGCTTCATTTTTTGACCTCTTGAAAAGTTCTTAAATCTCCCGAATTTTTATGAAAATCACAAAACATCCATAATTGTGCCTAAAAATTCACTACTTCATTTAAAAATAACCCCCGCTTCTGAAAACAATCCCTAAGGAATTTCTTGTGGATCAAAAGGCCTTTTGCCTCTGTTTTTTTCCCCCCTTTCGAAATGACATCACATGTTGTAAATGGGGAAATAGTAGGAAATTCCTTTTTAAGGAAGTTCTACAAACCTTCTGATGGTAACAAGGAAAGTTGTTTGTCTTATCATGCAGGGAAATAACTTAGCAGCCAATAGTCCTGGATAATAATTGAAGATTATAGTGACACGCATGTGGTCAAAATTCCCTCTTTTGTTACGTACGTGTGATAACAAAACATGAATACTGATAAGCAAAAACATATTTAATCAATTTTAAAGATACTTATTCACCGATGAATTTCCTTTATCAAACATTCCAGAAAAGGGCTGACTTTTTTTTTGTACAAGTTGTGTTACGGGCATAAACATTGGTCACATGGTGGAAAGACTGACATCATCATCCATGTGAAATCAAAAAAACATCAAGCAACTGTCACAAAAAGTCTGTGTTCTTCAAAAATTGATGTTTTTTTTCCTTCATCTTCTGATGATTTTGGGGTCATTCGAGCAGAATATTTGTTCGCATCATTTCTGATTGAACACAATATTTTTTTTTAGATCACCATTGAAGTTATGGCCTCCCATTTCACTTGTACTTTTTGCATAGGGATTTTGTTCCCTATGCTTTAACTTTTATGTGTGAAAAATCCCTATTTCATAGCTGTCAAGTCTCCCAAATTTTAGCTTCATCCCTCGACCTCCCGAAAAATTCTTAAATCTCCCGAATTTTTACAAAAATTACAAAAAAATCCCTAATTGTCCCTAAAATTCTCTACCTCATTTTAAAAAAATCCCTGCTTATGAAAACAATCCATAAGGAATTTCTTGTGGGGCACGAAGCCTCTTTTTTTTTTTCTCCTTACCGGGGCTAACTAGCTGTCTTTCTCGTTAGTCCCGTCTCCTTTCGAAATGACATCAAACGTCGTAAATGGGGAAATTCCCTTTTTAAAGAAGTTTTACAAACCCTCTGATAAGCAAAAACATATTTAATCAATTTTAAAGATACTTATTCCGATGAATTTCCTTTCGTCAAACGTCCCAGAAAAGGGCAGGCTTTTCCTTTTTGTACAAGTTGTGTTAATCGGTCATGGAAAGACTGCCATCATCACATGTGAAATGAAAAAAAAAACCCATCAAGCAAGTCTCACAAAAAGTCAGTGTTCTTCAAAAATTGACTATTGTTCGTACGGTCCTTGAAAACCTTGAAAAAAAAAAAGTTAATTTTCAAGGCCTTGAAAATCGATGAGAGTTAGCAGCCAATAACCCTGGATAATTGGATTTAAAGCAAGTTTTTCCCCATTATTCTAAAATCGCCCAGTGTGACACGCCATCCACTCACCAATAATACAAGTTCGACTGTTTTCCTAGAGAGCGCAACAAGCCTCACTGCAGTGTTTTACGTCGGGTGTGATTGGCCGACTGCTTCTGGAGGAGACAAATGCGTTGTGCGCCACTCGTTTTACCGATCTTCCCTTCATCGAGCTCTATGCTTCCCTTCAAGCCGGAGTATGCAAATGACAGAGTAGCTGATGCGCCACGGTAGAAATACACAAACGCGTAGTGTGATTACGTAACACGTTTCTGTCGACGCGAAATGATCCAGTTCGGTTCATGGGGTGCCAAAAACCTATGTTGGAATGTTTTTTCCTTTTTTATTCTCTGTGCACGTGGAACCGCTGGGCCCGACACAATATGTAAATCGCGGGCGGCGTGCTCTCACCCTCACGGGAGCTCGGCTTTATACTGTAGGCCAATGATGGTAACCTCTTCCAGCGAAATTTCCCTCAAAAATTTCCCTTTTGACTAAATTTTTCCCACGCATTATGAAAAATGTGCTACCATCTAGCGGAGAGAATATTTAATCATGTATTTTACAATAGAAAAGTATTGCACCGCATTAATTTCTTTATTTTTTTTCAAAAAATTATTTTGTTTGATGAACTCTCAAAATTTCCCACAAATGCTAAGAAATTTCCCACTTTGACAAATTTTGGACAATTTTTCCCACAAATATGGGAAATTTCCCACAAGTTACCATCACTGCTGTAGGCTGGGTTTTTTCCGCGTGTATGTCGGGATTGTTTTTTTTTCCCTTGAGATTGCCGGTTGTTATTTGTCGGCCGTTTTATTTATTTTTTTTATGATCGTAAATTATCTTGTTTTTTTCCTTGTAACTTTTATGGAATAAAAGCTAGTGTTCAAAATGAACTTCCGATCGTTGTTGGAAAACCCGGCTTTATGGTAGCATGTATCCTGCAATCGTATGTAGACGTATTTGGAGTCGTTGGAAGTCATTACACTTTTGTACTAGTTATTTTTTCTGGAGGACTTGAGAAATCAATATCTTAGAAAAAAAAGTTTCCTAATTTTTGCCGAAATAATTTCAGCCTTTCGGTCCGTAAGTGAGCGAAGCTTCCTCTGATTACTGTCTATCATAGGTGGAGATTGACTTGGAAGTCTGGGAGGGGGGCACGATGATGATGACGTCAATTCATATATGCATATATACATTAGATCAGTCAACTTCACCTTTCACGCTAGGCCCCCCCCCCCCCCCGTATCTCCACCCATGCTGTCAAGAAAATATTTATTTCGGAGTAATGTGAAGCGCTTGTACAAGGTTCTTTAAAGAAAGAAAACAAAAAATGAGTAGCAAGTGTATGTACTTCTAATTACTTGTGGCTGAAAAATCCCTTCTATCAAGATTGGTTGGTGAATCGGCGCTGAAATCCATTGAGCTTATATTACTGGAGGAAGTATGACGCAGGGCCATAACTAAGGATTTTTGTATTGTCTTGCCGCTCCCACCAATTCGGAATTCGATAATTTTATAACGGTGTTCACCTAAAAATTGCCACCCGGGGCAGTTGCCCCCCCCCCCGCGCCCTGTAGTAGAACTCCTTAATACACGTTGATGTCGTCTTACCCTGTAGTACCGGTGCTGGTATTGTAACGTATTGTTGTCGTTACCTCCCGGTTCATTAATATTTTTCCCCCCAGTAACCATTGAGTGGATGACAACAATGAAATAGACAAAGTTTAGATAGAACTATAACATTTATTCAATTATATTGTTAAACCATTAATCAACGTTATCACAATTAGGCTTTTCTATATGTTAAACTATTAATTAACGTTTCATCACAATTATCACAGTTAGGCTTTTCTCTCATTGTCACAATGAAACAGTAATATGAATCGATCTCACCGCCGCGTCCAGGTTTTCACGTGTTATCACATCGTCCGGTAGATACTCCCAGATGTCTGCCCCACAGCCAAAGACTCGTCGGCACCAGCTTCAGACGGTTTTGGTGTAAACACACACGTTGAGGTGAAAGCTCAGCCACTGCACATGGAACTGGAGATGAAGGTCCACGGGTAGCCGGCCTGGCCACTAACCGATCACTGGATCACGACGACGTTGAAACCTTACGTGCGATGAGACGGGATAAGTGCCAAGGCACACTTCTACTATTGTAACTTCATTGTATTTATGAGACGATCTGGCTCACACCATGACAGGGCGTGACGCCTTACTGATTAAATCGTTGAGTCGGTCGTAAGCAAGGAAGTCGTAAATCAGCACATCTCTAGCTGGCTTTTATATAGCAGCATTCCCACAATGCCTCACTGAAGAACCAATCACAACATTGAAGGTGCGGTATTAGCTTGTATCTGATTTACATAATTTCATGAGAAAAGGAAATATTGTAAACATTATAATATTGAATCTGGCAACCAAACATAACAAATTGGCGGACACACGATCCTACCGGTCAATCCCGGAGACAAAGGTAAAACAATGACTAGAATAAAGACGATTTCCACACGGGGGGGGGGGGGGGGGTCAATTGGTAACGTTACAGTATGACGTCAGTGGCCTACATTCCTTGGAAGATCACGTGACGTGTTGAATGTCTGCGCATCTTTTCTAATGGAATATTCTTATTTTCTAATGGAATCCATAGTTGTTTAAAACAATAAATGAAAGAAATAATTTCAGTATTGATGATATGATTCCAAAATTAATGAGAGAATTCCAAAATTAATGAGAGAGAATTCCAAAATTAATGAGAGATAATTCCAAAATTAATGAGAGAGAATTCCAAAATTAATGAAAGACAACTTCAGCATTGATAAAAGAGATAATTCCAAAATTGATAAAGCAATAATTCCAGAATTAATGAAATAATTTTAGAATCAATAAAAGAAAGAATTTCTTTATTGATTGAAGGCACGAACTGTGTTATTCAATGTGTCATGTGTTTTGTATGATATATATGTGTATGTGGCCTCCTTTATACATAATGTAAAATAAAGTAGGTAGAAATGTAATCTCTGAAAGTTTTAATCAAAATTAAATATGCGCCTATTCATGTGAAAAATATGCGTTTGTAAAAAAAGTCATTGAATTTTTAAGTTTTACCTTGAAAAGTGCTTGAATAGTCCTTGAATTTTTTTTCGTTGGAAGAGTACGAACTATGTTGACGCTTTTCCCCCCTTCATCTTCTGATGATTTTGGAGTCATGCGCGCAGAATGTTTGTTCAGTGTTTCTGATTGAACACAATATTTATTTATTTATTTTAGATCACCATTTTGAAGTTTTGGCTTCCAATTTCACTTGTTTTTTGAATAGGGATTTTATTCCCAAGGGTTTAACTTCCATGTGTGTAAAATACCTATTTTAATTTGACTTTAGTTTTTCAGTAGGGATTTTATTCCTTACGCCTTAACTTTTATGTGTGGAAAATCCCTGTTTTATTTGGAAAACTCCCTTTCGTATTTATGAGGGAGTGGTTTTAGTATAAAATATGGGTCCGCGCGAAAATCTCCCTAATTTTCATTTTCAAAAGTTGGCAGGTTATGTATGGCTGTTATTATAATTTTTTAATTTTTTTTTCTAAAACTTCGATTTTTTTTTCTCTGTTTACAGATGTTCCAAATGACAGTGGCAGCTTCTCAATAGCAAGTGAAGAAGTCCAAATACTTTCTGTGCCAGTGAAATGTGTGAACAATAATGGTGTAAACATTCAGTCATCTGTTCGAACTAAAGCATGTAATATAGCAATGGAGAAGAAATCATAGTCATTTTCATCTAGATATCATTTACTGTAAATTTCTGGTGATGTAAATATATATATATATATATATATATATATATAGTTTGATTCTCATTCGAGATATGTAAAATATAGCATTAGATGAATTTTTCAAGAAATATTTTCTTAGGTATTCCGTTTACTTGTGATATAGTTGATGAACTATGTATTACATATTTTCGCAAGCAATCTGAACAACCAGATGCACCCAGGTTTCCATCAGTTGTGCAATTTGGATCCTTCCCAAAAGTTGGATGTAACTGACGCAAGCAATCTGCCAACTTTCAAGATTTAGTAATGTCATTAATAAAATTTCTAAAATATTAACAAAAATAATAATGAACCACTAACAATGAATCTAGTTCCTGCAGTAGATTTTTTAATAGCTAATAACACATAGAAGTTTTTTTTATCAATTAGATATGTGTTTATAATCATTCTTTGTTATTTAAATTGTCTTTCCAACACGGATTTAAAAAAATAGAAACTGCTATATAGAAACTGCTTACAAAAACTTGTTACAAGGGATGCATATCTTCCAACATATTGCTTATTACAAACCATTCTACAGTAAATAATGTGCACTTTTCATTGAAATTTTACCAGTGTTTATTATTGGTAAGTAAAATTTCATGTGGTGAAGATATAGTCGAGTTTCTGCCTATTGGTACATCACACTTAAATGATTTCTATTTCTGTAGAGGCATTGTGTGTGTGAAGAGAAAACATGTTAAAAATAAGGAACAATATAAGTGGTCATCTCATGCAATATTTGTGAATAGAATATTCCATGTTGTGTTCCATTGCTTCTTGATATCATGATTCATGCTACATATGTATTTAGTGCCATCATGTAAATATGTAAAGAAATTTCTGTTTGTGTTGTCATGTAATGTAATCAAGAATACATTAATTTATGATGTATATAATGTAATGTGTAGATAACATGCGAGATTATAAGTTAGTGTCACGGTGAACAATGTGTTTGTGTTTGACAGTTTCACATTAATTTTTTTTAGAATGTCCAGCTCATAAGCAAAATCAGTATTCTGATTCCGAATTGCATCATTCCTTTTGGAATAAACAAAGCATATGAAGCTTCAGTTTATTTTACCAGCATTATAAACCATATCTGAAAATGTTTTAAAGCTTTATTCATTCATAATTATATAAAAGTTTTATGTAAAAATGTGAGGAGACACATTTTACTGCATGCAAGAGAAGGCTTTTAAAATTTCTAGCAAACACACCTGAACACAGTATTCAGAAATATTCACATTTTACAACCTGGTGGGGTATTATTTTAACATGTGTTGTAGAATATAGATATGTATGTGTATGTAGATGGTGGAAAAACTTAGTCATGATATTCCAGAGCCTGATTCTTGGGGCAAAAATCTTTATTTCAGGGGGGGGGGGTTGAAATGTGTAAGGCTTTTGGGATGCACATGTAATAATGTCCTTGTAACATTTTCATTTTTACTATCTTTCACTATCTTGCTTTTTGCTATCAGTATTCATGTAGTAATTTTATTTTTCTTTGTCTTGGAAAATTTTAACATGTGCCATATATATTTCTTGGAATAAGCACTGCAGCATGAAAAAACTCAAAATATATTTGTGAGCTTAAAGTAAGATGACCTTTCTGAGATAGAATTTTACTTTCATGTAAATATTATTTTCTTGTATTTTACAAAAAAAATATTTTGTCTGCGATTGTTAGCTAGATGTTCAGAATTGATTTTTTTAAAGAAATCAATTACATGATTAGTGAAAGTTATTCCATCACTTCATAATTAATTCCTTGGAGATTGTTTTTTGGGACACAGAATTTTAACATAGGTGTCACGTCAGTATAAGCATTGCAAGCCTATTTTTTTTTTAATGTAAGCATCACATAGTGGATATACTACAAAATACAGTATGTCAAGATTTTAAAGTGAATATAATATTTTGTTCAACTGTAAGTCTTAATTAACTATTTGTGTGGATATGACAGCTATAGATACCATGACTGTTAAAAGCATAATTCAGTTATAAATTTAGAAACTTGTTTTGCATTTTTCAAATAATTTTTGTAGTGTAAAGTTTATGGTATTGAGAAGACACCAACGAATAAGGCAAATACACCAAAAATTATAATAAAAGTCCTAATGCATTTCAACACCAATGGGTGCCATCTTCAGAGGAAAAATTTAACCACTAGTCTCGCTGACCGAGTTTCCCACTTGGGTTGAATACCAAATCTTCACGCTCGGTTGCTCAGCGGAAGAAGTACGTCTGTTCACTTCAAACGTCGTGGTTAGAATGAAGCTGTGAGCCTGCGGGAGATACTAATACAGTGTCCTGATTGGACATTTGCGGAATAGTGCTATCCAATTGGTCCATTCAAATTTTCTTGTAATTCCTGCTCGAAATGAATTTAAGCCATGTTGTTGCGATCGGGGGGGGGGGGGGGTGTAGATTTATTATCGTTCACTAATATATTTTTAAAGGCCCGAATATATGTGCCTTCGTAGAAATCTAGATCAACTGTGGACTTCGTGAAAAACTCTCGCTTCTTGAAATTTGAATTTATGGCCTTCTTGCCAACAGTGAGCGGCGATGGTCGATTTTTCACATTCCTGATTCTTAACACAGCGAGCGTGTTCATTTAATCTTGCTTTTATGGGTCTCCTTGTCTGTCCTATATAACCAAGAGAGCAATCACCGCATGGAATGTAATAAATGTCCCATTGTCTATTCTGCGGTATAGCATCTTCAGGGGGCATGAAACCAAAGTTATTATTATTTTTTGTGTATTTGCCTTATTCGTTGGTGTCTTCTCAATATTCTTGGGCAAAATGGATCAACTCTTCTAAAGTTTATGGTATAGCAAAAAGATTTATTTTACTGTGTTAAATGCAATCAGTTTGAATTTTTTTTTTTGAATAGTGAGTAAGCAAACATAGATGTTATTGAAATTTATATTGTTTATAATTTTTTTTATTCAGTCCTTTGCATTGCACTGACATTCATATTCTGCACCATAAATCCACTGTCAATACTATAAGATGCATTATTTGGGTTCAAAAGAAAATTTGAATTATTGGAGAAATTTAAAGTTCTTAAATTTTATTTACATCAAAATTAAGTAAAGTAGAGAAAGAGTAACGGAAACAAAAGTAAACATATACAAAGCAGGCTGTTATAATGTGATCACATCTGGACTCAGAGTTTCTGATAACAATAACCGATTCATAACTATATTTGAAAGAAACCCAAAAGCAAATAAAATGACCATACTTCCTGTATAGGACAGCTCTTCTTTTTCCCCCACATAACTGGTTTGCAAAATGTATAATCAAGGAATATTTTTTAACATTGTTCGAAAACGGGATATTTTCACTTTCAAGCTAAAATCCTGGTTTTTTTTCAGTATCAAGCCAGTTTGAGGAGTTAGATTGGAACTGTGTAATGTGTATTACAAATCACAATATATATATTTATTTATTTTTTAATGTGAGGTACACTTTATAAACCCCTTGAGAAGTCTGTTGACCGAGTAACTGTGAATCTGGTCAACTGAAAAAACTGACCAAGAACTGAAAGAAAGGCTGGATTATTTTATCTTTTATTTGCCTCCACAATTGCAAAAGCAGCTCTACATATACATGGATTATGGTGCTCTACAACCAGATTATATTATGAACTGATTACAGAAAGGTAAACAAGGGAGAAGGATATACACATTCTGGCTTCCTACATAGTCTTGCAGGTTGATATTGATAACTTGTGGGGGAAAAAATTGATAATATATAAACTAAAATCCTGATAACTATATAAACATTTTTTTCCACATGTTATGATATCCCACCAATAAGCAGGTGTATACTGTGTAAACATTAATGACATTTTCTGAACAAAAAAATTTCAAAATATTTGTCAAATTCATGCTGCTACTGAGGCAAGCCAATTTGAAGAATGGAATCAAATGCTCAAAATTTTCTCAAGTTTTATATATACCATGAACAGAAAAAAGTTTATAAATTTCTTTTGAGTGTGCTATTATTTTTTAAAGAACTTTGCTTTATGGGGGAAAAATACTGATGGACCATAGTCCTTATATATATACTATATAAGATAAATATTAATTCCAATTGTAATTTACATTTTTCTCCAAATGTGATTAAAGTTTTAAGGAATTTTAATTTTAGGAAATTAATATCCATATTTAAATTATTATTTTTTCTATAACAGTGTTGAGTAACGTCTCCTTTAATTCCCCCCTTTTTGCGTTGACACATTTTCTGTGCAAAGCAATATTCAACAGCGATGTATCTAGTGATTTTGCTTGTGCTGAAGCATATTTTTAACTTGCACACAGGGAACATTGAAATTGAGTATGCAGGGCAGCTGGTATCAAATAGGCAGTGGATGAGTCATAGTGATGTATTAATTCTCTGTGAATACTAGACTGATATACATACGATGAAAATCCTATATATATAACTAATACCCTCTATAACAATAATCGCCTAAAAATGATATTGCTCTCTGGTCCCGATACACTTTTTATATTGTTAATATATTCTACCTATAAGGATAAAATCTTTTTTAATGAGTTATATAAGAGTATTACTGTATTTTAATACACACAGCAAATATATCATTATTCATGAAACTGAATTTTTTGAAGTTCTTCATTATAAATGTTCTTGGTGGTACTTTAGGAGTTGCAGTGTGCATGTATATTTGAATTACCAATCAAGTTAATTTGCTCTAAGACCATAAAGGATTAAAGTGGTTAATTACTATTTGTGCTCAGGCTTGCACTCGACGGGATAGTAAGTCATGAGACAAACAACGCATGGCTAATAAATCATTTGTATCAGGAATCTGAGCCTGCGTATATCTACGATTTGTATCAAGCAATTCGAGTCATAGGTATTTGCAAATACTTGATTTTCTGGATTCCTTTGCGCCAAAAACTGACTGGCAACTGAAATAGTATATGTATACCAAACAAGCATGAGGAAAAGCGAAACAAGTTTCCCCTGATGAGCATAAGTTGCAAGATAAGTAGTGTATACTCAGATATAGAATTTTCATTATGCAAAAATGTTGTTATTCCTCAGGGGAGGGGTGAGAATATAGTGGATCTCCAGTTATAACATTTTTCGAAAACAGTTACAAAAAAACATAAGCGGGAAAATGTTTTAAACAGGAAATCTCGGTGAGTATAAGTAAGAGTTGGGACCATGAAAATAAGTGGTGCTAAGTGGGAAACATTCTAAATGGGACCGTTATAAACTGGATCCACTATATAATACTTGGGTATGCTCAAATAGAATTTGGCCGAAACAGTAATTGCAGCGTTTCTCAACCTTTATAAGCCCAAGGACCAGTAAAATATCTGAAACAATTCAGCGGACCACTTGTGTCCTATATTATGGGACATTCCAGTATTTTCAGTTCTTCCGAATTGTTTTATACATTTGTCCGGTTCTTTCAACGATGCTTATTGGAATTTTTAATGTTTACTGAAATAGTGAATAAACAGCGTTTTTATATTTATCATAATTATATGGCTATAAATACAAATATTTATCTTATGTATTTGTCGGGATCAATGTTTTTCAGTGATTTTAACTACAATTAGGAATTTTGCAGAATTGTGGCAATGTTTCTGATGATAACTGGCGATGTCCCGTATTTTATCTTATTTAAATTCCAAGTTCCCATTATTTTTCTCAATGAAATATGAGAAAAATATTAAAGCTAAAATACATAGTTTTGGCTTCCTTCATCCAGCAGTGTATTGAAAATGGTTGATGATGGCAACATTATTTGGCTATAATCAGTTTCATATTTAAGATTGCGATTTCCCGCATTTTCCTGGATGAAGTATGGTGAACATAAGTATAAAGGTACAATTTTAAGATATTAATTTGAACCCATTTGGATATTAATAATATAAATTACCAATTGAATAATTTTTCATTCACTTAAAATGGAATTATAAAGTCTGCCTGCGGACCACCTCTGGGCCATGGGGTGAGAAACGCTGGTACAGATTGTTCCTACTAGCTCTACTACTAATAATTGTACTAAGTATAATTTATTTACTCTTTTTCATGATATGGAGACATGTTCCATTTTTGATTAAGTTCTGTTTTGAAGAAATTTAAAGTTAGAAAATTAAAAGAAAGAAAATGTGGAGGTATAGAGAGTATGTTTCAAATTTAAAGATACAAGAATCATGAATTGAACTTGCAGAGTAAGTTTTAAATTCTTCAATTAAGGTTTAATATGTGAACTGAAATATGCTTTTGAAACTTGTTTAATATTTTATATGAAAGGGCATCAGTGATAATGTAACAATTTCATGCCTAGATAAATAATTGTATTTATCTAGGCATAATAAAAATAATTCTGAAATCTCAAGTTCTGATCAACCAATTCGGGAAGTATTAAAGGAAGCTTATGCCTCTCATTTAAAGGCAGATTTCTGCTGGGGAAATATATATTCACAGCATCATACTAATCAATAAATTTATTCAAATGTTTAGGTAAATTATGAACCTAGAGATATATTTAAATTGAGTGTTTTGAAATATGTTATATAGTTTTAAATACATGACTAATAAAATGTCATCAAAATCTTATTTTCTACATCTTGTTCTTTTAGAAAGCTAGTCATTTGCAAGTTGATATTGAATGAGATTTTGAAGGCGTATTTTATTGAGCCATTTGGAAATTTAATATATATATATAGTGTGTGCAGTTTTTTTGAGTGTGCCATATTTCTATATATGTATTGAATTGGTGATGATTGCACACACACACATAAAAATATACCGAATCATGTGTATAAAGTTTGATCTCCCACTTAGTTCATTTTCAGCATACATTACTAATGCATTTACAATTTGGTGCAGCTTTGCTAGATTTTTATAAATGTGTGGAAACACATCGCTATTTATACTAAATATTTAGAGAGAAATAAAAACAAATTGTTGCTGTTTAATGAATTTTTTGTGCCAAAAGGTTCTATCTCCTTTTTTTTTTAATGAGGTTAACTAAGTTATTATTCTTTTTTCCTCCCTAACAAATCATAATGAAATTCAAAACGCCTCTGGTCTGTATTATATACTTTTCTAAAATAATTTCTGTGTACAGCTTTTATGAATAAAACTATTTGTGGAATTTAATTTTTGTGCACGACTCATTTTTTGTGAAACATCTCTGGAGGCCACATATATGTATGGGGGGGGGAACATTTCTGTGTACAGTGAAACCCCCACTACAACGATACTCGTTAAAACAATAAATCCCTCTACAACAATTTTTTTTCCAGGCTTGTTTGGAAATGCATGTGGTTTAAGGTTAAACTACCACTTCTCAATATAATGACAATCCCTTCACAGCAATATTTTTTTCTTGGACAGCAAAGTATCATTATATTGAGGTTTCACTATTATCTTGCCTCTCCAAATAGTCTTTTTTCTAAAGAATAGATAGTAGCCTTCTTAGACAGGACAGAAGACTGTTATGTATTCTTTATATTCCTTAATGATTAGAGCATAGATTGTATGCAAATGCATGCATGCGTTTGCATATTTTGGCTCTTTTAGTATACATGCGTAAAATTGCATTTTTAGAATAAGTCCATATTTTTTGAAGTTTTATGAAAGTTCAATCAAATTTTATAATTTGTTGAATGAATATTGCTCATAAAGATATGGGTATTATTGGTTTTTTCCCCGCACATGAATCATGATCACTAATAAAAGATTAACAATATTTAGAGAGGATTTTTTAGTTAATTACTAATCATGTTTGTAGCCTATACTAGTATCCATTACTCAAGCAGAAAACAGATTAGGTTAAAATTACCTCATCTCATCCTTGTTAGATAGAGCTAGTATTAAAATTATAGACTCTTTTATAAAATTTGTTTAAGACAAACCAATTACTGTATAAGATAAAAAGAAATGAGTCAAATCTCAAGTGAAAAAACTGGACATTTTCGACATCATTTAATCAACTCTTTGATGTTGCATGTATACTTCACTTCTCTTTAAAGCAAAATTTTCTTATTAGTGAGCAGCTACTAGTAACTAGAAATTCCCAAATAAATAACACAAAGTTATTGCTGAAGCCTGAATTTATAAAATACACATTTAAAAAATTTGTCGGCTTGTTTCAGAGTATTTAATTTTTATACTGAATACATCACGCTTCATCAATTGCAACAATAGATATCAAGAAGTCTGGATCATTTTCAGTGGCAATGTGCACTTCTAATCAAATTTTGTTCATTGGTTAAAGTGTGTGGAAATAATTTAGCTCAGACTTTTGTTTTTGCCCAAATCTTCATGCAGGATTGTTTGAATCATTTCTTTGTTGATTTTTAAAGACACTTCCATCATCCTCAGTGACGCACAGCGATTGTCACAAAACCACGCATTTTCTCAATAATCTCAGGTGTCCTAGATGAACTTTATCTTCTGGTATGCTTATCTTTTAGCGTATCTCTTCCTTCCAGAAATCATTTGATCTACTTTAACAAAACTCATCGTAAATTTGTTTCATCAATTGGTACGTTTCTGAGGCACTTTTATCAAGTTTTGCATTGAATTTGTACAACAGCTCTTTGCTCCATCTTAATAATTTAACGTGAAAAAATTGTACTTCGCTAATTAACGTCCGTATCGTTTGAGTTAGTTAAACAAATGCGTAGAACTTTTGACTGTGCTTCAGCAACGGTCAAGGATGGGTTTATCACACATGCACAGTATTACACTGATGGCACCACTGTAGGTTGAGATGAAAAATTCTTTGTCACACTGTGTATTATAATCAATTAAAAGTTGTACCTAATACCTTTATAATAAAGTTTAACAACATGCTTGGACTTGTGTGCTATTGAAAAAAAAAAGTTTCAGACAGATTTTCATGTTGAGCAGTGAAATCTATACAAAAATTAGATGAACATGCCCAAATGACTTTCAAATCAGTGGGATTGTGCCTAGTCGTGCAAAACAAGCATGATCCTAACATCCTTTTCTAGAAGTAACCCGAAATATTTTTGACACCCTCATATCTTTATATTACAGTTACTCGGGTAACTGAAACTTGCATATCGCATTCTGGAAATTAAACTGAACCTCTAAATTCCACAGTTCTATCATTTGTAGTTCATGGGAAATTTGAAGTTTGTTAAAGGCCCAAATTGCACTATAAATGTTTGATAAAAGATCTTTTTTACTAAACTTGAAAAAATCAATAAGCCTATAGGTTGATATGATTTCTATGGCGGAGCCCCGTAGGCCTATTTTTATTTATTCATCAAAGTTACTGATTTATTTTTTATTATTTAAAAGTATTTATATTTTTTTCAAATTTACTGTTTTTTTCTCTCTCCGCGGGGCACCGGTTGAGAACCGCTGCTCTAAACTATCATCAGAAGAGGGAAAAATACCGAAAACCAATCTAAATTTGGTCTGTAAAAGGTTAAAATATGCGTAATTGTATGTACGACAAAAACAGGCGATGAACATTCACAATTTTTGTCACGATTAGTATGAGGAGCTTATTTTCAAAAGGGAACATTTCCTTTTTTGCTAAATTTACAGTGGAAGTAAAAAATGTTTTCCTCCGGAATACGTTTGCTTTAGAGAAGTAGAAACTAGCCAGACGGTGGGGTAGCATAATGTTTCTTGATCAACATTCAAGGGAGTTATCTACATTTGTATGTTGGAAATAAATGTTCTGTTTTGAAAGAAAATTAGTGGAAATGTTCTTTTTTTTTAATTAAAATTTGAGCTTCTCAAGTCTGAAAAATTGGTAATTTTTCTACTTCACCTGTTGATTCCAAAAAGTGTTACCTAGCCCAGGAAAAGGTACCCTTAAACTGTCCTCTCGTCATTAACAAAAAACATCATTTCTACAGCGGAACCTCTCATAATGGACACTTTCGTTAGCAGGCACCTCCACTCTTAGAATAGACACTTTTTTAATTACTTCAACGGGATCCAATGTATTTTACTATCCATTAACGGACACTCCTCATTAGAGGACTAAATTTTAGGTCCCATGGGTGACCGTTATCGAGAGGTTCTACAAAAAAATACCGAAGTGAACAAACAAGGTGTATACCCTTTTGGTAGAAACAACAAATTTTACTTTGTGATTTTTACCAAAAATATTTCCATTGGAATATACCTGAATATAATCTGAAGCTTATCCTATGGATTCAGAAACCGTTGAAAAATGAATTATCAAAAAAAAAAAAAAAAAATGGAACTGTTCCCTTTTTAAAAATAAGCTACTCATATTATCTTCGTTCACGATTTTATTAAAAAAATAAACATTACGAAATTTTTAACTAAGCCACGGTGGAAAAACGGATAACGTTTTTTAAAAAAGGATCGGGACAGGAAAAGTGTGGGAATGCCCCTTAATATACTGGTCATGCGGTCACCCTGGTAAGGAGGCCTTTCAACGTTGCAGGTATGTTTACATGTAAAACAATGAACGAAAAGAAAAGAAAGAAAAACGATGTCCAGAGTTGCCAAAGTCAGAAAAAGGAGGACTATGGTACTTACAAAGACAAGAAATTTTTTGAAATCCCTTCAAAAACATTTCATGTAAAAAATGTGGCCACGTCTCGAGATTGTTTACCCGTAGAAAATTGTGGTATCTTACGTAGAGCCGAGTCTAATGCTTTCTTTTTTCTCTCAAACCGAGCATAACTTCGGTCTATCGCCACTGGCAATTTACTACCGATTGAGTTGTGCCGGAGGTGTGAGTGTGTGTGTACCTAAAATAGGGTTACCAGATTCGAAAACAGGAGGACGTCTGCGTGCACCCTTTATGACGTCAATTTCCTCAATTTTTACAACAGATAGCGACACTTTTTTGTCAATAAAAGAAACCCACCACCGCAATAATTTTTCCCAACTAAAACAGAACCCAGCTATATATGTTACAGAAATTTGAAAAATCCGGGAATTATGCATGATTACCGGTATAAGAGACAAATGTAGCAAACTTACCGAAACGATCGGTGGTTATGCATAATTGAGCTCATTGGTTAATTTTATTTTCTTCAGAATTTTAGACCAGGCGGAAAGGGGAGTAGGATGATGATGGCCAAAAAGCTATACAATAGTCTTGGACTTGAAATGTCTGCACAAGTCTTGACATATACAGGGTGATTCAGAAAAGATGGGAAAAACTAAGAGGTGGTAAGTACGCACACAAAAACAAACAAGCAAAAAAAAATTATTTTATTTATTTTTGTTTATTATTCTTTTTTGTTTGTTTTTGTGTGTAGTACCTCTTAGAAATTTTCCCATCTTTTCTGAATCACCCTGTATGTCTACCACAGACATATGAGTTGGAGCATAAAAGAAAAAAAAATAACGATCCCCCCTCTCATCTCACTTTTAATTAATCGTGCCCACCTTGTGATCAGTTCTATTACTTTGCCTGGAGCAAAGAGTTTCAGAACCCTCAAGAAGTTTTTTTTTATCTTTCCGGTGTTGTATTTTTTCCAGAGGAATCAGCATTGGGTGTTGCTTGTATCCTATTTTCTTTATTTCTGTATGGAATAGGGGTATAAACCCTCCTCTCCCTACTTAAGTACACGGCATCTGCTGTTGGTGAGCAAACAATTGTATTCTCAAAATGGATATTATGGTTTTCTTCTTCCAGAGTTGTTTTCCCGGCTGTCTATTTCATGTTGTATTGGGGCTAGCTGGACCATGGTTAGAATAGCATCTGACCTGCTTGGAAGCAACATGGATTCGTCTGGGAATTTCGAGGGCGTTAGTCAAAGCGTGTAAAAATGTATGGGAAACAAAATACACATGCGCAAACACTCAAGCCAATGAAGAAATATATGTTTCAGAGTAAAATAAATAAAGTGATTCCAGAAACCTGAGGAGGACGAAAAAGCGACGAATTTTCTAAAACGTCAGAGGATGCTTTGAAATGACGGATGGTAACCCTAGCAGGTTGTGTGTGAATTTTGTTTTTTGTAATTTTTGCCACTTTTTGAGGTTTTTAAAGAGTATCTCCTTCAATTATGCATTTATTTGTGCTAATGTTTTACTCATTATACCTACATGTTTCACCTATTGAATGATGTGTCTTTGAAATGCATTATAAACTCGATCTGTCACATTCATGTCACTGCTTTTATCGTTTCCACGTATCTGCTTTAATAAAAACCCTCCAAACATTGCCACTTTTCCCCTATTTTTCTTCTTTTTTTTGTTTTTTATAAATTGACGAATGAAAAATGATAGAAAACAAGTTTGATTTAAATTATTTTTATGACATGATGCCGCTCTCTCCACTTATTAATGCACTTGTTAAGCAAGAAAACTGGATGTTTTGAAGATATTAATTTTTTTAGATAATCAATCTCTCTCCCGGTAGAGGCAGAGATGAGTTTTTCCTTCCTTAAAAAAATCAACATCTAAAGAAATAAATATCTTCACTACATCCACAGTTTTCTGTATATCTTGCATTAACAAATGGACAGAGCGGTATCATGTTATATACATGGAGTGAAGAATACAAGGAGGTGACATCAGGCACGAAAATTGAAGCCGTTGTGGCAACCCTATGGGCTGACAAGTAAGCCCAAACAAACCGCTCTTTTCCCTATACTTAACATGTGTTTTGCCGGATCGAATTCTTTTAAAATATTAATAACTAAATAAATTTAAGCACCATGACTGTTTAATGCATCTTCAGGTAATCTATACGATCCAATAAAGGGGAAAGATAAAAGTTTATCCTTGTATAAGGGGTTTTTATATTTTTAATTTATTTTTGAAAGGGGAAGATCATTTTTCACTCTCAACTCGTCACGCGTTTTTAGTTCAGTGCCTTCAATTTATTTAAAAAATTCGATGTATCACATTGATGTCTATGGAAATATGATTAATTAAAATCATATGAAGCTCCAATAAAATGCAATTTTCATAATTTTTTCTTTTAACTGTTTATTTTGCCTTTTTGTTTCGTTCATCATTATCATAGATCCGGGACATTTCGAAAGTGTTTGAGACCCGTGGGCACTCGTCTTAAGCTTTACATAAGGAATTTTGATTTCTGAATCAATCCTGAGGTGCTCGAGCACCTTCTGACAGGGGCGTACCTAGGATTTTTGCCACACGGGGCAAAGAGCATTTTGCCGCCCCCGTGACTCAAAGTACTGGAAGTGCTCGAGCGTCCTCTGCCACTGTGTATTTATGGTTTTGCTGCCTGTATAGGCTGTACAAATTTCGCCACCCTTCTTCCGTTCCACTCTCATATTCTTGAATACGTACGATTGAAATATATGCCGCCCATCCGAACCTTCCGCTATGTAGATGTAGTATTGAGAAAAAAAATATTAAAAATAAAAAACTTTTTTTACGAGTTGCGATAAGTCATCTCTCTGGCCTATAGTATTTAGGAAAATAATCACTTGGGCTGTTTTTTTTCCCCCCACTTCATTTTGTACCTATTACTTTGCTTTTAAAGTTGTATGAGTACGAAAATTTGACAAAAAACAGTTCCGAATTGAATTTGAAATCTAAAATTGTCTGGGCTCGAGTTTTTGTTGTTCTACCTGGACTGGAAGTATTTCTACGATATTTTAATATAAACAGCTGAAAGGCATTATATATGCTAATGTTTTGCATATATAATGTTTTTCGCAAAAAAAAAGTCAGATTTTTTCAAACACCGCTTGTTCAAGTGTCTTTAAACATTGTGTCTCTCTCAGCACTGAGGTATTACATGCTTTGGCATAATTTTTTTAAAATTAAAATGCCGAGAAGGAATTTTGGGGCACAAGATATGGGTAAATTTTGGTTATTTTTGCAAAAGGTTCCTAGTTGTTGAAGTTAATAGTCGAAAACAAATAACAACTAAAATTGTAAAAGCTCTCGTTCAATTGTATAAATAGATCCACAGAATTTGAGGGAAAAAAATCGAGTTCCTAAAGTGAATAGTAAATTTTTAAATGATTTTTAAAAACGGGGATGTTTCTCATAGGAAAGCATGGGAAGCCACGGTTTGTTTGGTCTTACTTGGTCCCTTTAATAGAGCGATCACTGACTTCATCTGGCAACCCAGATTCCCCATGCTTTCTCAACGGACGCGCTGGTCACGTCACCTCCTGTTATTCTTTCCTCCATGTGTTATATATATAGCCATCTGGTGGCTTGTCGTCTATGAGCTATTAGCCGATAGTCCATTGCACGGTTCTGTTCGGCATATATATGCTCTAGTGAAGGAAAGTCTCTATCTCCTCTGTAGCTTAGTGGTGAGAGCACTCGTCCGGCAAACGAGGGACCTTGGTTCGACTCCCGGTAGAGGCAGCCATGAGTTTTCCCTTCCTTATAAAAAATCAACATCTAAAAAAATAAATATCTTCACAACATTCAGTTTTCTGTATATCTTGCATAAAGTTATTTTATTGAGGAACTGTTGGGGGGTTTGATATACATCTCCCTTTAACAATTTTAAGCCCCCTTATGAAGAACACTCACGACTTCATGTCAACTTTTGGTTGACTTATTTTGCTTACAATTTGATTTTCGCGATACCAGACGATGTCAGCAGGGTCTGTACATGTACAATACTTTCCTTTCTTCACCATAGCGGAAACTGGTACATAGCTTTCGACGTCTGGTTTGAAAACCTTCAGCCCTGGATAAAACTTTCCACAATGTTTCACAATAAGGTAAATATTTTCATCCTTTTGTTGTGTATCACCTTGTACACTCTCCTCTACATCATCAAATAAATGGACACTCTCAACTTTATCTCAGCTTTCAACCCGATTAGCGGAAAAAAGAGATAAAAATATGAAAATTGGGAAAAAAGTGGTGGCACAAAAGTTCTAATTATTGATAACAAGTGATACTACGGGTAAACAAAAAGGACGGAGTGAAGTAGGCAAAACATTACCGATTTCAGCATGTAAACCAGTGTTTCCCGAAGTGGGCAATATTGCCCCCTGGTGGGCGATGGAATGGTCCAGGGGGCGATAGACGCTACGGATCTAGCATATGATCTTATGGATTCATTTGAGTTGGGGGCGATGAGAGAAAAAATTTTCTGATGAAGGGGGCGATGGAACAAAAAGTTTGAAAAACTATGATGTAAACTTTTGGGGAAACTTCCATCTTCAGTATTTTTTCCGTTTTCACATTATTTCATTAGTATAGCTGCCCATCTGCACATACACAAATGGTGATATCGTGTTCTGCCTATAATTGCATCAACCGATGGGGAAAATTAAAGGAAGATGGAAATATAAACTTCGGTTTCATAGTTAAGTCACGTGGTTTTATATTAAAAGATTCATTGATTTTTATACAATAATTGAAAAATTAGACGCATGTAGTTTTCATTTCACATTCAATTTTTGTTTAATGAGCATAATTCAAGATAAATTAATTTCGTATGAATTTTAAACTTCATAAATATTTTTTTGAAATCGTGTAGAAATTGTTTGTTACTATTTGGGTTAGAATATTAAACCGAAATAACCGACAAACTGTCAAAATATGCTCCACAAAAAATTCATTTATGTCCTAAAAAACTGGAAATGCCTTAAATAACTATAATTATGCCGTATAAATCAAAGAAACGACCTAAACATTTCTATTTCTGGTAAAATTAATTTTGGGAAAATAATGTGAGAATGTGGACGGGACCTACCATCCTTTCAACTTTTTCCGGGGACGACGACAAAGAGCACATTTAATGAATGTACTATATATATATATATATATATATATACCATTTCTAGTGTATTTTCTAAAGCCGGGGGGGGGGCTGAATGAGGGGCAATAAAATGCAATTAACACTATTTACATCATCAGTTTTTGATTAAATATGAAAAATCCTACAGCAAACAATGTATCATAATCATCAAAGAGTTATAATTATCAAACAACTATCATAAGCTACTATTACGAACAATAGTTGTGATTGATTCTATTGCTTTCTTTAAGCCTGGTTAAAGAGAATACACTTTTCGTTTTTAAATGAAAGTCTCTTCTTCGAAACAATGTTCTTAAACAATAGGTGGAAGCTGTGAGAAGAAAGTCTTGTTGGCACCTCTGGTCTCCCTTGAGCTTCGACTGTATAATTGTGAAAATGCCTGTTTTTACAGTTTTTTTTGGATAGTTCCAAGTTCACTTAAATTCTAATGCAAGTCTGTGAAATATCCTTTATTGAAATTTTGAGCTACCACCTGGTCATCTTTCTTAATGTGTTGATTACTGTTGAGCTATGCATGTAATATTACAGTCTTAATCAGAGGAAAAACTTTTAGGTTCTGGTACCCTTGAAATGCAATAAAACATGACAGCTGTAGAGTCATGGCGAAAAAAAAATCTAATGAAAATGTTAAAAAAAGTTCTTTCAAAACCGTCAAATTTACAGAGCTTTTCTGTATAAAATACTAGACAAAAGTTTGCATTGTAACTAAGTAATTATTTGATAGCAAACACATATAAGTGCTCTTGTGAATTGCGATTGGAATATTTCAAATTATGCTCTCTGGACCTGTTTGTAAATTGTTTATTAAAAAACTTGTTTGTATACATAATGTGTTGGAAAAAAATGTCATTAAAAATATTAGTTTTTCTCTAATTTTTCTTTCATTTCTTGCATTGAAAGTTCTTTTTCAGCAGTTAATTCACGGAAATATTCACTGCTTTGAATTTTTGAAGTGGAAGCTTTGACCAAAATGCAAAACATAAATGTCAGAAACGTACGTTGTTGTTTTTTATTAAAAAAATAGTTCCTCTTAAGCTTTTAAAAAAAAAGAGTGTTTTTCTTGAACGAAAGTAAGTATTTATTTTTATAAATTTTTTTAAGACGAAGAATGCATAATTATTGGCCGAAATGTGAAAAAGAACGGAACGTATAGGTCTCGTATTTTGTAATGCCCCATTGCATTAACACGTTCAGGGAATGTTTTGCCTACTTCGCTCCAAAAAGGTGTGATGCGGTCGGGATCCGGAACTTTCGCCCCCGACAGTTTGTTCCCGACATCTTGCCCCTGGAACGTTTCGTCTCCGTTACATTTGACCCTCGGAAATTTCGCCCCTGGCACGTTTGGCCCCGAAAAATTCACACCCGACATTTCACTTGCCCTGAACGTATGAGTGACCGTATGAGTGATTGACTGTGTGAGTGACCGTATGAGTGACCAAGTGAGTGTGAAATGGACTGTAGGAGTGCGTTAGTGACCGTACAAATGACTAATCGAGTTGCAGAATGTCTCACCACGTGAGTGACCGTATCAACTAGTGTGCAATTGACTTTATGAGTGAATGACCGTATGAGTGACCACGTGACTGACCGAATGGCCGTATGAGTGACCAAATGAATGACCTCATGAGCGACCAAGTGATTAACTGTATGAGCGATCAAGTGAGTGATCGAGGGATTGACCGTGTGAGTGACCAAGGGAGTTACCGAGCGATGAAACGTTTGAGTGAATGAGTGACCAAGAGTGAGCGACCGATTAAATCTTATGTAGTTTTCCAAGTGAGTGACCAAAGGAGAGACTGAGTAATTAACCGTAGGACTGACCGAGTGACTGACCGAATGGACGTATGAGTGACCAAGTGAATGACTGCATGAGCGACCAAGTGAATGACTGCATGAGTGACTAAGTGATTAACTGCATGAGTGATCAAGTGAGTGATCGAGGGATTGACCGTGTCAGTGATAAAGGGAGTTACTGAGTGATGAAAAAACGTTTGAGTGAATGAGTGCCCAAGAGTGAGTGACCGATTAAATCTTGTGTAAGTTTCCAAGTGTGTGACTGAGCGATTGAGCATATGAGTGACCAAAGGAGAGACTGAGTGATTGAGCATATGAGTGACCAAAGGAGAGACTGAGTGATTGAGCATATGAGTGACCAAAGGAGAGACTGAGTGATTGAGCATATGAGTCACCAAAGGAAAGACTGAGTAATTAACCGTATGAGTGACCGAGTGACTGACCGAATGGACGTATGAGTGACCAAGTGAATGACCGCATGAACGACCAAGTGATTAACTGTATGAGTGATCAAGTGAGTGATAGTGGGATTGACCGTGTCAGTGACAAAGGGAGGAATTGAGCGATGGAACGTTTGAGTGAATAAGTGACTGACCGAATGAGTGGCTAATTAAATACTTTTGTAAGTTTCCTAGTGAATGATTGAGCGTATGAGTGACCGAGTGGCTGACGGAATGAAAGACAGAGTGCTTGAATAAATTTGCGAGTGACTGAGTGATTGAGCATATGAGTGATCAAGGGAGAGACTGAGTGATTAACCGTATGAGTGACCGAGTGACTGACCCCATGAGTGACCGAGTGGTTAACTGCATGAATGACCAAGTGAGTGACTGTATATGTGACCAGGTGAGTGACGGTACGAGTGTTCAAGTGAGTGATCAAGGGACTGACCGTGTGAGTGACCAAGGGAGTTACTGAGTGATGGAACGCATAAGTGAATGTGTGACCAAGTGAGTGACTGCATGAGTGACCGAAAGATTGATAAAGTGAATGACTACATGAGTGACCGAAAGATTGATAAAGTGAATGACCGTATGATTGACCCAGTGAGCGATTGAGTGATTGACAAAGTGAGCGATTGAGTGATTGACAGAGTGAGCGATTGAGTGATTGGCAAAGTGCGAGGGTGGAGTGTCTGCAAAGATGATCCTCCTCATCCCCTCCCTTTTTATAGGTGGTTACGTAGCACTGAAAGACCAAGTGAATCACACTTTAATGGATTCTAAGAATTTGGAATTTTCAGTTTAAGCATAAAACATTTTTCCCAAATTTACGACTCACACCGGTGTGGTCACTCACACTATCATTCATATATTCACTCATACGGTCACGCGTACGGTCAAGGTAGGCAAAATGACAGGGGGTCAATTTCCGATTCACTTGATTACTCACTGAGTAACTCATATGATCACTCACTGGGTCACTCATATGGTCAGGGCAGGTGAAATGTCCGGGGATAAATTTTCAATTCACTCGATCACTCATGTATTCATTCACTTGGTCACTCATGCGATCAGGGGAAGCAAAGTGTCACGAGTAAATGTTCAACTCACTTGATCACTCATGTGGTCACTCACTTGGTCACTCATACAGTCACGCGTTCGATAAGGGCTGGCGAAATATCAGAGATAAATTTCCGATTTACTTGATTACTTACTGAGTAACTCATATGGTCACTCACTGAGTCACTCATATGGTCACTCACTGGGTCACTGATATGGTCAGGGCAGGCGGAAGGTCAGGGCGAAATTCCCGGTGTGAAATGTCCGGGACGAAATTTCCGGGGGCTAAATGTACCGGGGTGAGATGTCTTCTCCCCAGCGCGACCCAACCCGCAAGGGTAAAAGGCTTATATCCCTGGAGGGACAGAGCCTGGGTCGTGACTGGTTTGTCGGGGTGAGATGTCAGGGGCGAAATTTCCGGGGGCCAAATGTACTGGGGACGAAACGTGCCAGGGGCGAGATGTCGGAGGCGAAATATCGGGGGCAAAGGTTTCGTGAACCGATGCGGTCGCATAGTCCTCACTCCACTTTCTTTATGGCTCAGTGTATCAGCCTAAGTGAGAGGCAGCCACCAGGGTGAAAATTACCCATATATTGCGACATCCGGAGGATCGGGAAGCCCTACACAGCACTTTTACTGACTTTCAAATCATGTCGACTGCAAGAATGCACAAGATGTAGTGAAATGCGATTGTACACACAGCACACTGCCGGCAGGGCCGAAACTAGATACTTTATCACACGGGGCAAACCGGCATTTTGGCGTCCCTTGCTTCTTGTAGAAGAAGCAATTAAAGGGTGAATTCTTCACCCAATTCTTCGCCCGGGCACCAGACTGCCCCCTCCTAGTTACGGCTCTGATTGCCGGTATATAATGGGAAATTACCCGCCATACGTGATCGCAGGAGCAAATCAGTTTCGAGGCTCGGCGACACTTAAATTAGCATAACGATTCTAACAGATACAATCTATTTTATATACGTTCACATAATAAAACAATATTGCACGGTCATGACAATCGGAATCTGGCATCAACACAAATGCAAACATTGAAGACCTGGCCAGGGTCAACAACATTAGACATATTACAGATTGAATTGATTCATTCAGTTATTAACCGTACGACAGTCTAAGGGTGCGAACATAGTGCATGCTGGTTTCCGATTCTGCGAATCCGTGCCATTACGGATTGGTTAAAAACTTGAATTTCAGGTTTTTTAACCAATAAGTAGTGGCGCGGACTTGCAGAATCGGAAATTATCTAATTAGCTCTATATATTCGCACCCTATGGTCTACCATCGGCGTGAAAGTAAACAATTGCACTTATTTTATGTATAACACATTTCCAGATATTTTCATGTAAAAATATTTATTACGAGCAAGGCTCGGATGTTGTTGACCGGAAAAATCCTGAAAAATAACCTGAAAAATAAAAATTTCCCAAAAACTCGCAAAAAATGCTTTAAAAAAACTTGAAGAAAAATTTCCCAAAAACGGCTATAAAAGTGCTATTAAAATAACAAAACAAATTTCTTTATATACTTAACCAGTCATTATATTGACTGAAAGTCAAAGAAAAAAAAAATTTTATTGCATCTATTGAAAATCGCACTCATTCGCAATATTAGATTTTATCAAAAATTGCCAATGGAATTTTTCAAATAAACAATTCATAATTTATGAATGGGTTAGGAAACGTAAAGACAAAATAGAAATTTATGAAAAGATATTCTCTTCAACAACGTCTCTCAACAGCAACAGATGTTATTGGAGATATTTTGCGGGGTGGGGTCTGATCTACTCACAGTGTTAATTTCTCTTCGATATCAAAACTTTTAGCCGTTCCCCCATAAAGACATCAAAATTTTTTACACAGGCGAAAAGTTTTTCGAATTTCACGATAGAAAATTTGCCTACCCTACTTTTAACACACTGAATTTATCGATAGCATCAATAATCTCCATACTTTTCTGCAAGGACTGAATGATGGAAACGAGAATGCTGAAGATTGATCTTATTTGCGTACGACATTAGTTCTTCAATATTCCCAAAGAAAAACAAAGCTAGGGAAAACTTACTGTAGCATTCTTACGGATCAAAATTATTCAACATAAAAATTTGCAGATTTCTAAATTCCCCCTGCAGTACATGCAAGTACTATACCACGTTCGCACATCACTTTTATATAAAGAAAATTCCTCCCTCTCAACATCCCATTAGGATCATAATTTCTTGAATTTACTTTCATTTATTGTTTGGTTAAGCGTGTGGCCAGCTATTAGAATTCTTACTAAATACTAAGTTTACCCGGAATCCATTCTAAACTTTGCTTGTCATCTATAAAGGAAAATACGAGTGAAGTGATGAAAGTAATGCACACATTCATTTTTTTTGTTTTTTTTTATTTCGAAAAGAGTTTCAAAAGAGAAAAAAATATCCTAAAAATGTCAAAAATGCTTTCAAACCTGAAAAAATGACTTAAAAGTATTGGAAAATGCAAAAAAAAAAAAAAAAAAAAATGTCGTCAACATCCGTTCCCTGATTATAAGATTTATCTTTAACTGAGAGGTGCATGACGACCCACCACGCGGTTTCCATCGGCGATCAGCGGAACCCTTCATGTTATAAATGTATTTAATCTATTAATTAATTATTAATTATAATTATAATTATTAATATCAAAATTAATTATTTGCTTGAATACAAACGAGATAACGATACGTATTTGATTGGTGGCTTGAATATTGATATTTTAAGATGTGAAGACTTGAATATTTTTTATTATGTGAATTTGATATTAAGATCTGGATTTCGATCGTTAATTACAGGGCCGCCCTTACCAAACGCGGGGCAACATAGCCCCGATTTCTTTCTTCTGTGAGAAAAAGGGGAATCGAAAATATTCAGAAATTCAGAATAAATGAAGGAAGTAATTCCATCATCCATGAAAATTCAGAATAAAGGGAAGAAATAATTCCAGAATTGATGAAAAAATTCATGATAAATGAAGGAAATAGTTTTAGAATTGATGAAAATTTTCAGAATACCAGAATTGATGAAAATTTATTTAAAAACAACAATTCCAGACATGGTGGAAATTCAGGATTTATGAAAGAAATTATTGTTACCGTAACCGCGGGGGGCTCCCAAAACTCGGGGCAAGGTGCGACCGCACTTGTCAACACCATCCATAGCAGAAGGCCTCCGCCAACACCATCTATAGCAGAAGGTCTTCCCGCAAAGCTCGTGACGTCACTGAAGAGAGTCCATTTCACCTATAGTCATTGGATATACTGCAAAAAAAATTTAAAGATAACGCATGCGTCGACCTGCTATATCCAATGGCTACAGGTGAAATTGACGACTTCAGTGGCGTTAAAGCTTCACGTGGAGGCCTTCTGCTATAGATGGTGATGCTTCCTCGCGAAGCTGGTGACGTCACCGAAGAAGGGCATCTCAACTATAGCCATTGGATATGGCATTCCGACGCATGCGCCATCTTTACCCTTTTCGGTACTATATCCAATGGCTATAGGTAAGATGAAATTCTTCAGTGACGTCACGAGATTCGCGCGTGTTCTGTTATAGATGGTGTTGACCTGTTGGACACCCCTAAGGGCGGCTCTGCAGTAAATAATCCTAAACCAAAGGTGTTCAACCTTTAGGAGAGTGCAGGCCACTTCACACTGGCTCGAAAACGTGTCGCGCGTTACTCAAGTGATCTGGAGCAGCACCGCAGAGGTCACTTAAGTGATCTGGAAATGTGCCAAGGGCAGCATAAGTGTTATGGAACTGTGCCTCACGTCACTCAAGTGATCTGAAAATCTGCTGCGGGGCCCTTAGCCCATTTTTGATTGACAAACTCTCAACGCTTTGCCCAACGCCTTTGGTAAAAAAATTTTAAATAAATTTTCATGTAAAATTTTGTATGAAGTGAATATTTTTAGAAATTAAAAGGTTCAATGAGGGAGAGAAGGACATAATATTTTTTTAAAAATTTGTTTGCAAAGAAATAATTTTTTATAACTTCTCAAAATGAAATTTCTGGAAATTTTATCCTGATTTTCCATCTGGAGTTAAGTGATCTGGAAATGTGTTGCGGGTCCCTAAGCGATCTAGAAATGTGCTGTGGAACCCTCAGTGATCTGAAAATGTGCAAACTCGTTCATTTTCACAAAATTAGGTTTGAGGTCGCGTCCACATCAGATGACTCCTCATAGGCCTCCTCTCTCTCTCGTCGTTTAAAGTTAATTTGTAAACATCGCCATATATGTCTTGTATGTTTCTTTATGGCGTTATTATATTATACAGGGTGTCCTGTTGAGATCTAATTTGGAATTTATCTCATCAACCGTTCGTCGGGGAAATCCAGGTTCAAATTTAAAAAAATGCTCAAAATGCGTTCAAGAATCACTCTGTATTAGTTTCGAGATTGAAATGGTACAGTGAATGGTACATTCAATTTATTTTATGAATACAGTGTACCATAAAATAAGAAAATATAAATTTTTATACGCCCCCGTCCTTTAACTCCCAATTAGAAAGTTGTTGCCTTGTCTCTCCTGAGGCCAACAAAAACAATTCCCATATTTCTAAGTGTAATATTCGCCGAGGTATTTGGATTCAAAAACCACGTGCCAAACCCATGGCACGCTACCGAATTTTGAAAAATGAATCAAGTGTGACATTTATAGATCGCTTAAGTGACCTGCGGTGCAGTTCCACATCACTCAAGTGATCCGTGGCATATTTACAGGTCACTTAAGTGGCCCGCGACACGTTTTTAAACCAATGAAGTGGCCCGCACTTTTCTACAGGTTGAACATCCTTGGCATAAACTAACAAACTACGTTGCTTTCCCAAATTTTCTCAGATTTTACAATTTAAATATCTCACTAAATGCTGCACTTAGAAACACTGAATTTTGTTTTTTTGGTATCAAGAGAGACAGGGCAACAACTTTCTAATTTAAGGTCGACGGGGGAACGTCTAAAAATTTAGATTTTTATTTTATGATACACTCTATTTTTACTCTGGAAACTAACACAGTGATTCTTGAACATACTTTTAGCATTTCTTTTGAATTGGAACCATACCTCTACGACGAACGGTTGAATTAGCAGTTACAGAACACCCTGTATGTATTTTGTTGTGAATAACAAATTAACTATAGGGGGGGGGGGCGTGAAAAGTCTGGCCTGAAGGTCACCCAAGATCCCAGCCTAGGGGCCCTTCTTTAATATGTGGGTGATTTAGTTATCATAATGCCCATTGTCTGGTGAAATTCTGTGGTGTTTGGTCAGAACATGATAACTCCAAAATCACATTTTTGAGATATAAGCATTTTCAGTGTCGTTTAAAAATCAAAAATAAAGCATACACACAAATGAAGATATCATACATCAGCATGTTGTTTAGCCGCACGCACGTATCTGTGCATTTATCCCACTTCTAATTAGTTGTAATTAGCAAGACTTACTTTTAGATCAAAAATCCATTTTTTGGAGATATCATGTTCTGACCAAACACCACAGAATTTAGAACGGTAAAATGATCCTGAACCAAAATGGAGGTTAGTTTCCAGCTTTCAAAAATCATTGGTGGTCCACTGGTCCGAGACCCGCGGACCACTTCGCTACTACCCTCCCCACGGTGATACATTGATCGCGACAGAATCTCGTATTGGAAAATCAATGATTCATAGCGGATTTTTTATGGCTTTTTTGCACCCCCTTAGTGGTATATCACTCTTCTAAATGGTAATATATTTGTGAAAATTAATTATTATTATTTAGAACAGATTTCGTTTAACCAGTCATGATGTCTGCGGATCAGTAGGTTCTCGTAGGTCCCGCGGGTAAGTGACTTTTATTTTTGAATTCTAACGCTAGCTTTCTTCCAAAAATGGGTAGTATGGTCACACAAATTTTGTACAGTAAACAATGGTGTTTGTCCAAAAAACCAGCGTCACCTGGGCAAAAGCCTTGTCAACCCCATAGACTAAAGATATAAATAGATATTATTCTTACTCTGTGGTCAACCCCCCTCCCTTGCCAGGATCGTCCTTAAGGGCGGCACATGAGCCTTCGCACCTAGGCGGCAAGTAATTTTGAACCGCCACGGTAAAGAGTAAAGAGTATAATGGAATTCATAATAAGGACTGCTGCAATATTGTGCAACTGGAAGTGATAAATAAAAACGTTATTTTTTTCACAAATTCATTAACGCTGGAGCACGCAGCAAATGTTTCACATCAACATGCGAAAAGTACACCCACGTGTCAGCTAAGCATTCCTTTACAACGAGTAAAATATTTAGTACACAAGAACAAACACACACAAAGCAAATAAAACGAGGTTACGCTGCGATTCTAGGTAAGATGAGAAAATCAATGAAATTAAAAAAAAAATGCTTTACGGTGCTTTGTTTTTAGTTTTGAATTTTATCAACGAGAAAATTTTCTCAGTTGAACACCCAACACGCCAAGAAAATGAAATTTCTGTTTCGTATTTTCCCATTTTCGACTGACAATGTGTTTTCTCAATGCTTCGTTTAACCCTCATATGGTTCACCCCCATAAAAACGTATTGAAAAACTGTTTTTTAGGAAATAAGGATCTAAATGGTTGTTGTTAGCATATTTTTAACTGAAATAATACATCACATAGTAAGTAGTTTGATGAACTAGAGTGGATTTTTTAATTAGCTAAAATGAGTAATTAAGGGGTACCCTACCTTTTAACATGGTGAAAAACTTTCTTATGGAGAAATATCATTAAAAATACTATTTATCCATCGATTTACTTCAAATTCTAACCACATACTATATATTTAATTGTATATGACAGCGTTTCTCAACCTATGGTCTGCGGACCACGATGGTATAGGTGGCCCGACGACAGACTTGATGAAATTATGTTGTCGTACTCTGTGCGACCGTGCTTTGTGCAACTCGTGCTCTGTGCGGCCAAGATGGATATCGTCGTAAACGATTTACATCGCTACCAAGACCTTCTCCATTCTTTACTTGGAAAAATCCTTTCCTTTGTAATATCTAAACTAATTCTATCAATTCACTCAATTAGTGAATAGAATAGAATCTTTCGGTTAGATTTCGTTCTTCCTTTGTATTAACTTCCCCCATATACAAATACAAATACAATACAAATACAACGCCACAACAGGCAAATTGCCCAACGAGATGGCTGACTTAAGAACATCATGGATCCCCGAGCCATTTTTTGGAGGCCCTACCTACTACTGCTACACCCCCCCCCCATGCACCCCGCCCACACCCCCCCCCGCGGAACCCCCAACGAATCGGTACATGCGGGAATGTGCGTGTACGTGTAGTGAAACCTGACGTGAAGTTTTTTTTTGTTTCTCTGTAATACTTGTTATGTGTAGTGCTGCCATCTGCCACCAGTTTTTCTAACTATGAGTGAAGTGTTATGATTGAATGATTTATCGTTGTAGGACTGTTGCTCTCTGTGGCGAGACTTTTTTAACAGGGAGATCAGATCGGCTCGCATTTGCGCCTTGAAGTTGGGAACCACAGAAAACCAACTTCAGCCGACCACCACTGTGGGGTTCGAATCCGGATCCTCGCATTGCGAGGATCACAATCAGTGTTCGCCAATATGCTTCCAGATGCGTGTGATTCACCCATTAAGATTCAAAGTAGTGTACGCCACGCTTTACTGAGATTTACGCCAATTTCCGCCGCTAGATGGCGCCACCAGAAATGTTTTCTATTTTTCGCGCGTTTTTGACCGACTTCCTTTTTTAGCCGGACTTCGAACCGGATTACCTGTCGACCGTATTTATTTTCAAAATGGCGGTTGGTCTTATTTATTTGGAAAAAAAACTATTTTAGTGTCCTATCGGGATTCGAACCCATGACAACCGATAGAGTATATCGTTCTCCAGGCTAGTGTGTTAACCACTGAACCAAACAGACTTGCTAGACGAATGCCTTATGAAATAAGTATATAAAAATAATAAAACGTAGAACGTTTAAGGAAGTGTATTAAAGAACGTCGCTCCTAATTTTGATGTGCCTATGATCGACGATCGTCCACGGAGTTATTGGTGAAAAGTGCGCATATTGTGAACCATATCTACTGTTTTTCAATTATTTTCCACGAACCATTTTTATTTAAATACATTTTTAAAAATTTTCTCAAGATGGTCGATCACGTGACCCACGTTGATGACGATACTAGATGGCAGCACTACCGATATTTAACTTCCGTGAAAATTATTCACTATGTCGTTATATAAAAAAATTTATGAAATGTCGTCCCGATTTTCTCTTTGGACATGAAGCTGTATTAGAAATGAATTTAAAAGAGAAAAAATTAAGTCGCCAAATTACGGCGAAAATGTCAATTTTGGCACCAAACTCTCCAAATCTCAAGTTTGAAAAGATATAGTTCGTTTGTGGTTGATGATGATGCTAATTAACCACTAGTGTTCAAATTATGCTGCTTCGAGAAGAGCCTTTTTATTAAAAAAATATCCAAGTTAATCAAACATGATTCAAAAAAAACGCTCACTTTCCAAGCGTTATTATTTTTACCCATCGTCTTTGGATCTTTAAGAGATTAGATACCAAAAATATGCACAAAAAAAAAAACCACACACAAGTTTTCATTGTCATCATTTCTATATTTCCTTCCATAACGAAACGATATTTGTAATTACACCCTTAGAAAGCTTATTCTTTAGACATCACTTCTTATACCACATAAATAAGAAAGATATTGTGTCTTCCCGCACTTTATATAAATACAAATACAAATACAACACCACAACAGGCAAAATGCCCAACGAGGTGGCTGATAACCCACCTCGTTTATTATTTTATTTCTATTTTAGTTTTTCATTATGTCACTTTATTCATGGCTTTTATTTTATTCACTTCAAACACTTAAAAATTTATTTATTTCACTTTATCAAACTTATTCTATATTTAATTATTCAAACTTTTATTCAAAAATTTTTAATATTTTCTTTATTTTATTATCTTTTTCATTTCGTTTATTTTTAATCATTCAAAATTTTATTTTTTAATGTTTCATCGTTTATCTATTTGATTTTATTATCTTTGTGTGAACATTTTATTTTCATTGATATTATTTTTTAAATTTAAACCTACTTTTAGTTTTTCATTATGTCACTTTATTCATGGCTTTTATTTTATTTTTTATTCACTTCAAACACTTAAAAATTTATTTATTTCACTTTATCCAATTATTCTCTATTTAATTATTCAAACTTATATTCGAAAATTTAATTTTTTCTTTATTTTATCTATTTGATTTTATTATCTTAGTGTCATAATTTTATTTTCAGTGCTAGCTTATTTTTTCATTTTTAGTTTATTTTTATATTACATTCACAACCACTTAAAAATTATTTATTTCACTTGTTTTAGTTCACTTTATTTCCATTGATATATATATATTTTTTTTAATTCAAGCCTTTCCAACTTATTCTATATTTAATTATTCAAACTTTTATTCAAAAATTTTAATTTTTATTTATTTTATCTATTTGATTTTTATTATCTTAGTGTCATCATATTATTTTCATTTCGTTTATTTTTCAATCATTCAAAATTTTTTTTTTTAATGTTTCATCGTTTATCTATTTGATTTTTATTATCTTTGTGTCAACATTTTATTTTCTTTATGTTTTTATCGTTACTATCCATCTATATATCGTTTTTTCATTATCTTCGTTATTTTATTTTTATTTACTTAAAAGTGCTTATTTTGTCGTTTGAAGATTTTACATTTCTTAAATAATATATTTTTTAAATTAAAATGTCATGTGAATAAATTTCACGCGTAGTTCAAAAAATGAGACAGACTACAAGTTTATACAGTTCAAATATTTATTCATATCAAGATATCGATAGCATGCTCGATAAGTTTATACATTTGTCTGGAATTTAAATTAATTCCTTTTATCGTCGGTGTGTTATTGACAAAAACACGAATGTCATAAATTGTATTACATTTCGTGAAAAAAACACCATCACCAAGAGGTTGGGAACGAGAACAGTTTCCTCTAAATTTGAAGCTGGGGTCGTCGTACACATTCAACGCAAGGCTAGATAACGTGATAATCACGGACACAACGATGATCCCGATCAAGGCTTTCCCGGTCTCTTCACGGCTAAAAAATTTTCTCTGGGCCGTCACAGCGCTATCCTTTGATACGTCTTGCATAACTCTGCACGTATCACGATCTCCACTGGAAGTGACAAATGCTAGCGGGATTTCAGCAATTAATATGCTTCAGTATGAAAAATCGACGTGGTCTTTCTAGTGTTAAATTATATTTACGTTGAATTGGGTGTGAAAACCGTGTCTCTGACATGTCTCAATGAATAAAATTTTCATAACTTAAGAAAATATTCATTTCCTGGCGTTTTATGAAATATGAATGTTTCTTACGTTTCTGCTGAAAATATTTCTAATGTTTATCAATCCGGAAGGTTACTTCGGCTTACGTACTATGAAATATTATATCTGTATGTTTATTCGAGTTTTTTTTTTCATGAATTTTATGTTCCTTAGCAGACATTGTTATAACGAGAGGCATGTTTTTTCGAATAGTGATGAGAATAACAAAAGGCTAAAAATAAACTACGGTATCCGATATGATGGGTGTCAACTAAAGAGTGGACACGACATTTTAACTTTTATTCTTTCTCGCACCATTTTTCTCAGAAGCATGTGTGTATTCAATAAAATAATAATACTTTTATAAAAAAAGGGGGGTAAATAACACGAAAAAATGTTAAAACTCATAAAAATGATAGAAATGTTAAAACTCATAAAAATGATAGAAATGTTAAAACTTATAAAAATGATTCCAAAAAAAATCCACAAGGAATTTTTAGCCAGCAAGACTTCAAAATGAAAGTCCTTTTTTACTGTTTCTAAATCACATGTTATATCGTGACTTAGAACGTGACCTACGTGAGTGACACTTAGAATGACCAACTGAACATTATTCCTCCCTAACTATTCAGTGTGAATCCATTGTTTCTTTCATAAAAGTTCTCACAGTGAATGCTTTCCAAAAACAGTTTTTGGTTTCCAGTCCTTAATTCCGACATATTCAATTTCTCGAGATGAACGAATTCTCAGCGGTTTTCTCTCATTCAATTTACTATCTTTTACTAATTTTAACAAACTCTTATTTCAAATGAAATTAAATTTATTCTTTTTATACATACAAAAAAAAAAAAAAATTGAAGGGTATTTATGAGAAACATAACCGAGACAAATGCCTGTACCGACGATTAAAAAATTACATTGCAATTAAGGGATAAATAAAATATTTATAAAATAAACAAAATAATAATAAAAAAATACGTATATAGCTTTCATGTCAACGACTTGGTACTTATAGCGGCTTACCCTCCTTACGATAAAAAACATATTTTCCCCCCTTGACATTATTTTTCCCTGTTGAAATCGATTCAGTAAAAATACGAGTGATTTTTAAAAATGTTACTACATACACCACACACTACATAGTGTTAAATACCTAGATAAAAAACACAAAATAACACTAAAGACCATTTTTAGAGAAAGGTAATAAAAATTTATTCATAAAAAAAGGGGGGGGGTATATACAGGGGGGAAGAGCGACTGATATACGGCAAGATAAAAAAAAAACAATAAACAGATTAAAAAAAAGAAAAAAAAGGAAGCAAGCTTTCTCTCCGACCGAGGGAAGCAGCCGTCATGACCAGGGTAGTAGTTCTACAGCGATACAAGAAAAAATAATATCAGGTTAGCAGGCGACGCTTGTGTATTTAAGTTTAATATTTTTAAAACAGATATATTAACAGCTGAAAGACAGGGCCGTAATAACCCATTTTCTGACCGAAAATCTCATATGCATGAGAAGACTACTCAATTTTAAAAATGTATATTGATTTACATTCTATATAGGTGAAATCAATATTAAAATATATATATATACTATTACGAGTGAAAAACTCGATAAACAATCGTTTTAAAAAAATTTTGAAACAATACGTCATACAAATTCAGTCAAAGCTTCTACTGTTTTAATTTAAGAAGACGTTCGATTTTTTTTTTTTTCAAAGCTTATTGAGAGCGTTCTGATAAGACTAAAATTTAAAGCCGTTATTTCTGTGTATGATATATTTTAAAATAGTTCTATTTCAAGAAAAGATATAATTAACAATTAAAAAAAAAACTTAATAATATGACTCACCATGCTTTCATAGGCTGATTTCATACAGCGTCCTATACTTCACACCCAGGGCTGATGCTATCCAGTAGAAGCTTTGACTGAATTTGTATGACGTATTGTTTCAAAATTTTTTTAAAACGATTGTTTATCGAGTTTTTCACTCGTAATAGTATATATATATATATATATATATATATATATATGTGTATATATTTTAATATTGATTTCACCTATATAGAATATTTTTAAAATTGAGTAGTCTTCTCATGCATATGAGATTTTCTGTCAGAAAATGGGTTATTACGGCCCTGTCTTTCAGCTGTTAATATATCTGTTTTAAAAATATTAAACTTAAATACACAAGCGTCGCCTGCTAACTTGATATTATTTTTTCTTGTATCGCTGTAGAACTACTACCCTGGTCATGACGGCTGCTTCCCTCGGTCGGAGAGAAAGCTTGCTTCCTTTTTTTTCTTTTTTTTAATCTGTTTATTGTTTTTTTTTTATCTTGCCGTATATCAGTCGCTCTTTCCCCCTGTATATACCCCCCCCCTTTTTTTATGAATAAATTTTTATTACCTTTCTCTAAAAATGGTCTTTAGTGTTATTTTGTGTTTTTTATCTAGGTATTTAACACTATGTAGTGTGTGGTGTATGTAGTAACATTTTTAAAAATCACTCGTATTTTTACTGAATCGATTTCAACAGGGAAAAATAATGTCAAGGGGGGAAAATATGTTTTTTATCGTAAGGAGGGTAAGCCGCTATAAGTACCAAGTCGTTGACATGAAAGCTATATACGTATTTTTTTATTATTATTTTGTTTATTTTATAAATATTTTATTTATCCCTTAATTGCAATGTAATTTTTTAATCGTCGGTACAGGCATTTGTCTCGGTTATGTTTCTCATAAATACCCTTCAATTTTTTTTTTTTTTTGTATGTATAAAAAGAATAAATTTAATTTCATTTGAAATAAGAGTTTGTTAAAATTAGTAAAAGATAGTAAATTGAATGAGAGAAAACCGCTGAGAATTCGTTCATCTCGAGAAATTGAATATGTCGGAATTAAGGACTGGAAACCAAAAACTGTTTTTGGAAAGCATTCACTGTGAGAACTTTTATGAAAGAAACAATGGATTCACACTGAATAGTTAGGGAGGAATAATGTTCAGTTGGTCATTCTAAGTGTCACTCACGTAGGTCACGTTCTAAGTCACGATATAACATGTGATTTAGAAACAGTAAAAAAGGACTTTCATTTTGAAGTCTTGCTGGCTAAAAATTCCTTGTGGATTTTTTTTGGAATCATTTTTATAAGTTTTAACATTTCTATCATTTTTATGAGTTTTAACATTTCTATCATTTTTATGAGTTTTAACATTTTTTCGTGTTATTTACCCCCCTTTTTTTATAAAAGTATTATTATTTTATTGAATACACACATGCTTCTGAGAAAAATGGTGCGAGAAAGAATAAAAGTTAAAATGTCGTGTCCACTCTTTAGTTGACACCCATCATATCGGATACCGTAGTTTATTTTTAGCCTTTTGTTATTCTCATCACTATTCGAAAAAACATGCCTCTCGTTATAACAATGTCTGCTAAGGAACATAAAATTCATGAAAAAAAAAACTCGAATAAACATACAGATATAATATTTCATAGTACGTAAGCCGAAGTAACCTTCCGGATTGATAAACATTAGAAATATTTTCAGCAGAAACGTAAGAAACATTCATATTTCATAAAACGCCAGGAAATGAATATTTTCTTAAGTTATGAAAATTTTATTCATTGAGACATGTCAGAGACACGGTTTTCACACCCAATTCAACGTAAATATAATTTAACACTAGAAAGACCACGTCGATTTTTCATACTGAAGCATATTAATTGCTGAAATCCCGCTAGCATTTGTCACTTCCAGTGGAGATCGTGATACGTGCAGAGTTATGCAAGACGTATCAAAGGATAGCGCTGTGACGGCCCAGAGAAAATTTTTTAGCCGTGAAGAGACCGGGAAAGCCTTGATCGGGATCATCGTTGTGTCCGTGATTATCACGTTATCTAGCCTTGCGTTGAATGTGTACGACGACCCCAGCTTCAAATTTAGAGGAAACTGTTCTCGTTCCCAACCTCTTGGTGATGGTGTTTTTTTCACGAAATGTAATACAATTTATGACATTCGTGTTTTTGTCAATAACACACCGACGATAAAAGGAATTAATTTAAATTCCAGACAAATGTATAAACTTATCGAGCATGCTATCGATATCTTGATATGAATAAATATTTGAACTGTATAAACTTGTAGTCTGTCTCATTTTTTGAACTACGCGTGAAATTTATTCACATGACATTTTAATTTAAAAAATATATTATTTAAGAAATGTAAAATCTTCAAACGACAAAATAAACACTTTTAAGTAAATAAAAATAAAATAACGAAGATAATGAAAAAACGATATATAGATGGATAGTAACGATAAAAACATAAAGAAAATAAAATGTTGACACAAAGATAATAAAAATCAAATAGATAAACGATGAAACATTAAAAAAAAAAATTTTGAATGATTGAAAAATAAACGAAATGAAAATAATATGATGACACTAAGATAATAAAAATCAAATAGATAAAATAAATAAAAATTAAAATTTTTGAATAAAAGTTTGAATAATTAAATATAGAATAAGTTGGAAAGGCTTGAATTAAAAAAAAAATATATATATCAATGGAAATAAAGTGAACTAAAACAAGTGAAATAAATAATTTTTAAGTGGTTGTGAATGTAATATAAAAATAAACTAAAAATGAAAAAATAAGCTAGCACTGAAAATAAAATTATGACACTAAGATAATAAAATCAAATAGATAAAATAAAGAAAAAATTAAATTTTCGAATATAAGTTTGAATAATTAAATAGAGAATAATTGGATAAAGTGAAATAAATAAATTTTTAAGTGTTTGAAGTGAATAAAAAATAAAATAAAAGCCATGAATAAAGTGACATAATGAAAAACTAAAAGTAGGTTTAAATTTAAAAAATAATATCAATGAAAATAAAATGTTCACACAAAGATAATAAAATCAAATAGATAAACGATGAAACATTAAAAAATAAAATTTTGAATGATTAAAAATAAACGAAATGAAAAAGATAATAAAATAAAGAAAATATTAAAAATTTTTGAATAAAAGTTTGAATAATTAAATATAGAATAAGTTTGATAAAGTGAAATAAATAAATTTTTAAGTGTTTGAAGTGAATAAAATAAAAGCCATGAATAAAGTGACATAATGAAAAACTAAAATAGAAATAAAATAATAAAGTGCGGGAAGACACAATATCTTTCTTATTTATGTGGTATAAGAAGTGATGTCTAAAGAATAAGCTTTCTAAGGGTGTAATTACAAATATCGTTTCGTTATGGAAGGAAATATAGAAATGATGACAATGAAAACTTGTGTGTGGTTTTTTTTTTTGTGCATATTTTTGGTATCTAATCTCTTAAAGATCCAAAGACGATGGGTAAAAATAATAACGCTTGGAAAGTGAGCGTTTTTTTTGAATCATGTTTGATTAACTTGGATATTTTTTTAATAAAAAGGCTCTTCTCGAAGCAGCATAATTTGAACACTAGTGGTTAATTAGCATCATCATCAACCACAAACGAACTATATCTTTTCAAACTTGAGATTTGGAGAGTTTGGTGCCAAAATTGACATTTTCGCCGTAATTTGGCGACTTAATTTTTTCTCTTTTAAATTCATTTCTAATACAGCTTCATGTCCAAAGAGAAAATCGGGACGACATTTCATAAATTTTTTTATATAACGACATAGTGAATAATTTTCACGGAAGTTAAATATCGGTAGTGCTGCCATCTAGTATCGTCATCAACGTGGGTCACGTGATCGACCATCTTGAGAAAATTTTTAAAAATTTATTTAAATAAAAATGGTTCGTGGAAAATAATTGAAAAACAGTAGATATGGTTCACAATATGCGCGCTTTTCACCAATAACTCCGTGGCCGATCGTCGATCATAGGCACATCAAACTTAGGAGCGACGTTCTTTAATACACTTCCTTAAACGTTCTACGTTTTATTATTTTTATATACTTATTTCATAAGGCATAAGGTCTAGTAAGTCTGTTTGGTTCAGTGGTTAACACACTATCCTGGAGAACGATATACTCTATCGGTTGTCATGGGTTCGAATCCCGATAGGACACTAAAATAGTTTTTTTCCAAATAAATAAGACCAACCGCCATTTTGAAAATAAATACGGTCGACAGGTAATCCGGTTCGAAGTCCGGCTAAAAAAGGAAGTCGGTCAAAAACGCGCGAAAAATAGAAAACATTTCTGGTGGCGCCATCTAGCGGCGGAAATTGGCGTAAATCTCAGTAAAGCGCGGCGTACACTACTATTCAATTTTACTCCTACAAAGGAGGAAGTGAAAATACTCCTTCAAATTTTAGGCTATTTTTTTAAATAGAGTTATATTTCTCTGTTTTTCATTAAAAAATATTGCTCTCTTTACAAAATTACCCCTTAAAATTTTGTAGAGGAGTGAAATTATTCTTGAAAATTTGAAAATTATTTTTTCGGATAACAGTGGTCACAATTCCTATCTGTAGATTTCAATGTTAAAATATTTCATTTATACGACAAACAAATTCAATTATGTCGACTCTGACTCGCACGCGAACATGGCCGGAGATAAGGGGGGGGGGCATTGCCCTCCCTGTCCCCTCCGAAGCTTTGATGGCGGAGACAATTTATCCAATGCATATATTGAATATGAATTGACACCATCATCGTCCCCCCCCCCCCTATCAAGTCCTATGTCTAAAACACTTCTGTTTTGCACTGGGTGATATGAGCGTTGAAGATGCGGTCAATTGAGTCAGGTACCCGATATTTAGCTCATTTATAAATTATTTACTCCAAAAATTGAAATGTAGGAATGGGGAAAAAGACTTTCTTTTTTCGAGTTGAAACTTTTTCCCGTTATTTTTTCCCTTGAAATTAAAAAAAAAAATCAATAATGACACTCACATAGGTAAAAATAGAATAATTTCAATTGAATAAACATCTTACTATGGTCTGAGATACTGTCATATTTATGTTAAATTTTCACAAAACTGTATCGACTGTTAATTGTAATGACTATATAATGACTGAGTTTTCTCTATATTATCTAAGGAAAAATGGCCTGTGGCCGAAAGTGTTTGTGAAACACTGAACTAGTCATCTTCTCATCGAAATCGTCAAATATGATCGAAAATTTATTCTCAGTTATATTTAAAATATGACCTACTTTTCTACTCATTTTCATCAAGTTTCGATACTACTATAGTTGTCTTTGGAGTCTTGTGCCAGTACAGCTTGTCAAACGGTGGGCTGAGGTTTAAATATTGTGTTCTATACAGGAACTTTTTGGTGCGTTGAAATCCAAAGTTATGAAAAGAATATCTGACGAAGTTAGCGGCAACGCTTTCCAATCTTTAAGCACCCTAAAGTGCCACGCGATATACCGTTGGAAACTGCTGTCTTAATTGATATTATAGCCAGACTTCTCGGTATAACGTCAACTCTGGGGAGCGAAAAAAATGACTTCATCAACGGGGTGACTTAATAACGAATAAAATATTTCATCAATTACGCTAGCAGGATCTAACAAAACTGGCGTTGGAGGCGGGGTGACGTTGAACGTGTGGTCAACGTTATACTGAAGTCTTACTGTATAATGTTACTCTCAAAATGTGCCACGTAGCACCCTAAAATGCATCGGCTCTTTTTTTGAAAACCCTGTTCGTTTATTTATTATCAATGGGATATCCAAGTTTTAGTCTCGAGTATTAGTTTATAAGATTTGAACGGTATAAAAAAATATTTTTTTGCTTCCATCACATATTAAACTAAATGTTACATAATCTGTATAGTAGATGGATTACAGAGATAGAATAGCAATTAATTATAATGCCACGGCATGAGGGATGGTCCCTTGTTATGGAAGTGAACAATAGAAAAGGATTTGGTCGCACAGAGCACGTAACCGAAATTATTTATTAATATCCATTTGGTTGAAATGAAATTATACTTTCATACTTACGTTCACTATGCATCATTGAGGAGGATGCAGGAAATTGCGATCCTAAGTACGGGATGTCACTAAATTTTGCAAAAATTTACAATTCATTGCTTTAAATGCAATTGGTGAATTACTACTATAAAATTTCTGAAGGTGTGGAAATAAAGGGCTGCTACAAATCGCAGTAAACAAAAACACGAAGAAACATATTCAAATGATCTGATGACCATATTTCATTGAGAAAAATAAAATTCGGTAAATTTGGATATTAAATAATAATTGTCAGAAGTAAGCACAATAACCAATCGTAGTTAAAATTCCAAAAACAATTAGGACAAAACGTTAAACCTGACAAATAATGACGTAGTTTATGTTATGAAAACGCTATGGGTGTGAATTGCGACTTTAGTAAATATTACAAATAAACATCATTGAAAAAACGGGACGAATGTATAAAAAAAATCGGAACAACGAAAATTACAGGAATGTGGGACGGGTCACAAGTGGCCCGTCAAACTTTTTCAGACATTTTACTGGTCCATGTTTTCAGGAAGGTTGAGAAACACTGGTATATGCTATCCTATTCCACTACAAATTTTACATATCTTCAATACTTAATTTTTTTGCAAATTTTCACAAAAAAGGCATAAAAAACAGCTTGTACTCATGATAAAATAACACGACATCAATGAAAGGGAATAAAAATTGATTAAAAATGAAGGAAACTACTCAATTCGTAAAATGACAAAAAAAAAAATTGAGATCCATTCATAAATACATTGATAATAAAAAAAATTTAATTTTGAATGGGATTGAATCGATAAAATCTCAATCTTTTTTCATCATTTTATAAAGACACACTGAACATTTTTCTTTATTTTGAATCATTTTTTATTCAATTACGTTGATTTCATGCAATTTTATCATGCATTTAATACAGTTTTTTTCAAAATTTTTAAAAAGTTGAGTAGTAAAGATACATAAAATTTTGTACTGGGGTAAGATAGCACACACAATATAATATATGGTATGTGATAAAAATTTGAAAGAAATCAATAGAAAATAATATTTGTAATAATATTTTTCTACATAAGAAAGTTTTTTACCATGTTAAAGGGTAGGAGACCCCTTAAGGGTAAAATATACAGTGTGCGTTGGTTTTAATGCTATTTATTAAACAGATAAAATCTTGCTTGGGCTGGTATTACACTATAAAAGTTTGATAAAAGTTCTATTATAAAACTTGAAAAATGCAGCCAATAAGGTCAACGGTTACATTTTCTAGAATGTAACCAATAACCTTATTGGTTAGATTTTTCAAGTTTTATAAAAGGGATTTTATCAAACTTTTTATAGTGTAATACCGGCCTTAGCAAAGTTGAATAGTTTTTATCTAGTATTTTGTTCTCAATCCCTTCAATTTCGTGCGATTTTATGAATCTCTGACCACGTAAAATTTCAGCAGCTTAAAAAAATGACACCAAGGCCAAGATTACACCAAAAGTTCCAAAAGAATTCATTTATAATTTTGAAAAATTCAACCAATAAGGTTATTGGTTACATTCTATTAAGTGCAACCGATAGCCTTATTGATTGCATTCTTCAAGTTTTATAAATGAACTTTTATAGTGTAATATTCCGGCCTAACAAGGAATCAAATTTTTCTAGATAAAAAAGTATTGTAGTACTTACATAGAGCCGTATTTTGTACTGAAATCACACTAAAAAGGTGTACTTTTTAAATTACCTAAAAAATTGAGAAAATAAATTGGTATAATGGGTTATTTGACCTTGTATTTGCCATGTATATTCAAATATACACGGTATACAACCCATAAATGGTTAAGAATTTTTTATCAAGTAATTTTCATACAAAACTTTTGTATGAAACGAACGTTTTTGGGAATTCAAAAGATCTAATGAGTGCTGTAGTATTTTTTTTACAAAGAAATTTGATTTGTTTTGACTCTTCAAAAAGGAAATTTTCAGAAATTTTATCCTGATTTTCGATCTGGAATTTTTTTTCATGACTATAAACAGAAATAAATGTTTATAAAAGTAGTTTTTTTCCGAATTTTTTTGTCACATGATACATGATGTGATTTTCTGAAGTCATATTTATATTAATTATTTTGATAAATTAATTGTTATTCAAATCAAGTCAAATTCACATTCATATTCACTCATACAGAAAGAAAGATTTAAAATTGATTTATATAAAACATATTTACCATTCAGAGGCTATGATGTCTGTACAGTGTAAGGCCGGGATTACACTATGAAAGTTTGACAAAGGTTCTTTTATAAAACTTGAAAAATGCAACCGATAAGCGTATCGCTTGCATTCGAGCGAATGCAACCAAGAGGCTTATTGGGTGTTATTTCTAGTTCTGTAAAAGATCTTTTACCAAAATTTAATATTTACACTATAAAAGTTTCATAAATGTACTTTTATAAAACTTGAAAGTTTCACCTATAACATTATTGGTTATATATTCTGGAAAATGCAACCGATGATCTGATTGGTAGCATTATTAAAGTTTTATAAATGGACATTTTTTTATCAATCTCGAAAAATGCAACCAATAAGCGCATCGGTTACATTCGAGCAAATACAACCGGTGATTTTATTGGTTGAATTTTTCAAATTTTATAAAAGGTATTTTATCAAACTTTTATAGTGTAATCCCGGTTTTACACTATAAAATTACACTATAAAATTTTGATAACATTTCTTTCACAAAACTTGAAAAATGTAACCAATAAGCACATCAGTTACATTCGAGCGAACTTGACCTTTTCGCTTATTGGTTGCACTTTTCAAGTTTTATAAAATATTGTTTCTAAAACTTTTATAGTGTAATGCCGTCCTAAAAAACGTTATTTTCGCGATGAGCTGCAAATTTCCAAGCCGGCATTGCACATACAAAGAAAATTAAAAATTTTCTTTTAAAAATTATAAAAGGAAAAATATATATATATAATCGGGGGAAATTGATAATAATATATTTTTTGTGTTATATCGCCAACATACGAGATTTTCGTACGTATCATAAAAAAATTCGCCAAATGTCATGAAATTGGCGACAGTGGAAACATTGGCTAGAATATATAAAAACGGAGGAAAAGTTAAAACCTGACATATTGTGGCTTTTCCTATTCATTTTGTGTATTCAATAAGCTCTATTCAATTGCATGTGTTTGTGTTGTTACATGACATCATGTTGTGTTTATTAATATTTTGTTTGACCATCGTCGCCTCGCCATCGTCATCGTCCAGCCGCATACCAAACATGTACGATGTATTGGAACTTATTTATCAAGTTTGTTGTAAGTATATAGAAAATTTTTTCAACTAATTTTTTAATAATTTAAAATAAGTTGAAAATTTTATTTTTTTTTCGCATAAAAACATAAAAGTTCATCGAAATAATTTACGTATTGAAATCGAATTTTTGAAAATAATTACAAAAATTTATTTCGTGTATTTTCATTTATTAATTTAAAATATAATTTTTGTTAATTTTTGGAATGAATTGTTTGAAAATTTATAGAAATTTAATTTTTACGTAACATTAAATTGACTTAAAATGAAAATATTTTTGTTATTTAATCATTTTTGAATGTTCAATTTATATTTGTCTTTCATGTCGAATAGGGACTTGAAATTAATGAAGATTTAAGTGTTCTTATGGAAGATTTTTTTTGGCCAGAATTATACATTGTAAAAGTTTGACAAAAGATCTTTTACAAAACTTCAAAAATGCAACAATAAACCTATTGGTTACATTTGCTCGAAAGTAACCGATACGTTTATTGGTAGCATTTTCCAAGTTTTATAAAAGGACTTTAATCAAAGTTTTATAGTGTAATTCCGGCTTCAAACATGAATTAGACTCAGGGAGAAGGCTGTATTAACAGCAGTGGGGCCCCCGGGGTAAAGCCGTAATAACACTATAAAAGTTTGGTAAAAGATTTCTAACAAAACTTGAAAAAACAACAACCAATAAGGTTGGTCACATTTCGCTCGAATGTAACTGATACGTATTGGTAGCATTTACGCATACCTTATTCATATGCATTCACGTACCTCATTGGTTGCATTTTCAAGTTTTATAAAAGAACTTTTCTAAAACTTTTATAGTGTAATCCTTGCCTTCGTGACTTTTTAGGGTCTCTAAGACTGGGATTGCACAATAAAAGTTTGATAAAATTTCTTCTACAAAATTTCAAAAATGCAACCAATAAGCGTCTCGGTATGCAATAGGCTTATTGGCTATTTTTTTGAAGTTTTGTAAAAGATCTTTTATTAAATTTTTACAGCGTAATTCCGGCCTAATTGAAAGTGCCTGCCTACCAATTCACATTTTTACTCTCGAGAATCATAGAATCAAATCTCGTTATCAGGAGGCCCTATATACTTGAGGCCCATGATTTAGAACGACCCTGTAAGATTTTTTGGGTCCCAGGCCCTCACCGTGAATGCAAACACTGTGAAAAGAAGTAAATAGAGAAATCGCCCAGTTAATAAGTCTTAAGATCATGCTATGTTTAGAACAAACTCACCGGCTGTAATTGTGGTGAAGACACTGCTGGATTTTACAGATTTGAAGCAGGACTGCAACTTCGGTACGGCAGGGGGGTCTGGTGCTGGGCCAGGAAGGGCGCCGAGTTTACTATTTTTCCGTACAAAATTACGGAGCGTGGCGGGCGCCAAAGTGGATACTGACCCCCCGAGCGACAAAGTAAATTTCCGTTTCTTGTTATGGCCTTATTCTGAAGAGTACAGCTGCACCGGGCCGTAACATACTAGAGGCCGGGGATAAAGCCTTACAGGATAAAAAACTATTAATAATCAATTTTTTTTCTCATTTTCACTGCTTAGCAAAACTATTGCGTAAAATTCTAGCAATTTGTAATTATATGTCACACATATGAGTCTTGCGACTTAAAATATGAAATTAAGGGGATCTCATACCTTTTTTTAACATGGTGAAAAACTGTGCTCTAGTGGAAATATTATTAAAAATACTATAATTAACCATGGATTTATTTCAAATTTCTTACACATATTTTTTTATTGTATATCCGATATGCCAGTATAAAATTTTACATATCTCTAATAATTAAATTGTTTTGCAAATTTTCAAAAAAACACATTAAAAACAGCTTGCGCGCATGATAAAATAGTATGATATGAATATAACTGAATAAAAACTAATTCAAAATAAAGGAAACCGTTTACTTAATGAAATGAAGCAAAAATTGAGATTTCATTGACTCAATCTTATTCAAAACTAAATTTTAAATTCAATTTTTTTAATTTCTAAACTTTCAAAATTGAAATTTAATTTTAAATAAGATTGAGTCAATAAAATCTCAATCGTTTTTGCTTAATTTCATGAATCGAACATTCCTTCATTTCGAATTAGTTTTTATTCAGCTACATTGCTATTGAGAAAATTTGCAAAACAAAATTAATTATTAGAGACATGTAGAATTTTATACCGGCATAGGATAGCATATACAATAACAAATATGTGTAAGAAATTTGAAATAAATCCATGGCTAATTATAGTATTTTTAATAATATTTCTATACTAGAGCAGTGTTTCTCAAAGTGGTCGATAGAATGGTCCAGAGCGATGATAGAAGCTACGGGAATAACATAGGAGTATATAGGTTCGCTTGAGTTGGGGGCGATGGAACAAAAAGTATGGGAAACTATGTACTAGAGCACAGTTTTTCACCATGTTAAAAGGTATGATAACCCTTAATACACATAAGCACACATATAAGGACAGGTCCTAAAAACATGAATTTTAGTTTCTACTAAAAATGTAGAACTAGAAATTTAGTTTCTACTAAATTTATATTATTCCCTGAGAATCTAGGCCTCTTAGGGCCATGCATAAAAATATTGTAGAGTTTCAGAGAGAGAGACAGAGAGAGAGCAAAATTGTTTTCACTGTAAGGCCACAGAACGCTCAAGTTCGGCCTGATGGATGATTCGAAATTTTAAGTTTTAATGTGTGATTAATCTTTTAATAAAAACCTCAATTTTGTATGAATATTTTTTCTGGTTTTTCACCATTAATGTTTCCATCCACGGAGATTGAGAAGATTTACTGTATGTTCTACAATATGTATGTAAAGAGGTAATTGAAACAACGGGCTCGTCAAGTTTGGAAAAAAATTGGGCTGGGCCCTTTTCTACATTGTGGTTTTGTAATCGTTAAGAAGGTTGCAGATATGAAATTTATTTTTTATTTTAAAATTTAGAGCAATAATACAAACCTGTTTTAGTAATTGCGGTATAAATATTCTTCAAATTGTTGGTTTATCGTACCACCGGCGTGTTATGCACTGCTATAGGCTACTTAGTGAGGTCTATTTGGTCCATGCGGTTTGTCTAAAATGCTCCCGGTCTAATAAGCCCTTCCAGCGAAAGATGAACATGGTGCAACAGTCACAGTGAATGACATAAGTCGATGTCTGAACGGCTGGAATAAAAATATGTATTTTGCAGATAAAACTACACAGAGCCGTAGAAATATTACTACGTTAAACACATATGACTACCTGGTGACTTTATAAACGGGCCGTCTCTGCGAGTCCGATCTGTTCAACACTTCAAACTAATAGAAATGTTAAAACAGTTTTATATTTTCATTACCTATCATAATAAAAGTACCCTTTCTTTGCCTTTCTTTACCTGTGTATGTTTTAATAAAAAGCCAGCCTCTTAGTTTGCCTGAAATCTGTACTTCATGGAGGAAAAACTGAGGTTATTTTCGGTTTCAGCAACCCAAAAAACATACAAATCGCCAAAAATATCCCATGCAGCTGAATTTTTTTTTTTTTTTTTGCAGACCTGTGTAATTATTACAAGAGAAAGTGTGAATCTCTCTCTCGTATAATTTGAACGGACACAAGCTTTTAACACGTTTATTATTATTGTTATTTTCTTCTGTGAATTCGGATCAAAACTAATATCTACTATTTCACTGAATCGTTTTAGAGAGGCCCCATCAAAATGAAAGCAGCATAATCAAAAGATCATTATCCATTGTTCTTTCCGCATCAAATCTGTCCCCTAATTCGCAGATCCTAATGACACAAGACATTATCACGTGGAAAAATTCGACCACGCCAGCCATTTCCTTGTCCTCCAAAAAACAATGTAGTAGTTTATGGACGTCCTACTATCGTCAAATTTATAGAGAAACAAGTCCTGCATATTTGTTCGTATAGAACTGAGTTCGATTCTAATAATCCATAAGCGAAAACATTTTTATACAAGTTTGCTTTAATTATTACGTCGTCCTGAAAAATTAAGAGTTTTTCCTGATATTCTTGAAATTTTAAGAATTTACCTTTATTCTTTGGAATTATTATTCACTTTATTATAGCTATTTTTCGTTTATTTTCGAAATCGTATTCTTACATAATTTAGCTGGTTTTGTGTCAAAAATCTCATTTATTTGACAGCACTAATTTATTCAGTGCAGAGCCGCTCTTAGGGGGTGTGCGACAGGTGCGGCCGCACCGGGCCCCGCACTTACGGTAATAATAAAGTCTTTCATAAGTTCTCGATTTTCATCAAGAAAGAAATAATTCTGGAATTTTCTACATTTTTGGAATTCGGAACTTTCATCAATTTGTGAAATTATCTTTGATTTATTCTGATTCTAAAAGTATTTATTTCATTTATTTTGAATTTTTCTTGATTTTTGGAATTATTTAATGCATTTTTATTCTGAATTTTCGATTCCTCTCTCCCATGGATTATTCTTCCAATATAAAATTCTGTGCTAAGGGGGAGGGCCTCGAAATTATCAAGACGCCTCTGGCCCCACTATTATTTTCGCACCACGTCCCGTGTCTGGTAAGGTCGGCCCTGATTCAGTGAGTTATTGATGGTAAAATACATAAAAATTCCGTTATAACGACAGTTCACAATCACGAGGAAAAGTGTCGTTATAACGGACTTCTCGTTATAAACGAATTTTCGTTTTTTGCTCTACCGGGTTATAAAATGGTAAAAAAAAATTGCTATCTTATCTGCATTAAAAAATCTTTTAGATCGTTTTCGTTCCATTATTAATGAATGAACGGAACTCATATGAATGACATGTCGTGAAATTTATTTTTGGTCTCACAGTAGTTACTTCTCCAAGATATATTTTTAGCATAGAATTCCGTCTTATCAAAGCGATTTAGTCAATCAACTGAACAAATAAGAGTCTCAATCATTATATATATCACTGCTCACTTCCATGACGTATGAACGCGTCGTTTTCCCGCTAATCGGAAAGTTTTTTTAGCACGATTTTTCAGCAATTTTCGCAAAAGATTTTGAACTGCTGTCTGGTCCCGAAGATCCCTTAGTCACTGGAAGAGACAAAAGCCGAATAAAATCATCAAGGACAGTAAAAGTCAGTTATAACGAGTACGGCTTATAACGAGAATCTCGCTATTACGAGTAATTCGCAAGTGATTGTTAAAAAGAGAGCTAATGTTAAAGATACAAAAAATATCTCTCCGCTTATAGCGAGTTATTTATGAATGAAAATCAGAACACATATTCGCACGGATATTATCGAAAAAAATGTTTTCCTTTCCCTGTTTTAAAGAATTATACATGAAATGGATTGAAAACAGTGGAATTATTTTTTAAACTTTTCACTCTATTCATAGGTGTTTATTAGCGGGGCATGCCAGTACCTACCCATAGCTAAGCCCACGTGTTGTATCTTATCTTCTTGGTATGTATACAGGAGGTGGAAAAATATTATTTTATCTGCAGGTGTGTTCGATGGGCAGGTGGGGCATGACCTCTGGTTTTGACATCGTTGTTATTTCTCTTAGGAAAGAAAATACTTCTCGCTTTTTTTTTTGGAATATTCCAAAACTAGACACTGGATAAATAGATCTTAAGCATTTTATCTGCCTTAAATATTATTGGACATTCTTATAGCGCTACAAATATTCCAGTTGCAGAAACTGCTGCATTCCTCAAAGGGCTATAAATTGTGTTATACAATCAACATTGTGTGTGCATAAGCAGTTAACTGTAGATGCATATTTCAGCAAAAGTAGTTCTAAACAAAACGGAGAAAAAGGTAAATTTATGTAGTTTGCTTCTTCCCCTGTTTATGTTTCTACAGAAAAATAAAATATTCGTTTATAACAAGAAGTCCGTTATAACGACAATTTTTCCTCTGATTGTAAACTGTTGTTATAACAAACTTTTACTGTATTCCATGCGTATAGTGGTGAAGCACAAAAAACAAAAAAGTGGGGTTAAATCAGTTTGACTTTTCTGTGTACATTCTTCATTCGAAGTACTTCAGAGTAATTTTTACAAGGAGCATGTGCCATGATAAGAGTCACCATGTTCAATTCTTGAAGAGAGAGAAGGAAAAACTAGAGAAGCAACTTTGGGAATTATTTTGACGTTACAACGACTGCTTTCTAATTCTTAACTCGCTATAACCGAATGCAGTAAAAGTCCGTTATAACGACAGTTCACAATACGAGGGGAAATTGTCGTTATAACGGACTTCGTGTTATAAACGAATTTTAGTTTTTTGGACTGTAGAAACATAAATTGGGAAATTTATTTTGAACTACTTTTACTGAAATATGCATCTAGAATGAACTGTACATTTATGCATACACAATATTGATTGTATAACAAAATTTAGCACTTTGTGGAATGCAACAGTTTCTGCAACTGGAGTATTTGTTTCACTATAAAAATTTCCAATAGCGTTTAAGACAGACAAGATGATTAAGACCTGTTCACCCTGTACCCGGTTTTGGAAGATTCCGAGAAAGGAGAGACGGGAAGAGGAAAGGATTTTTTGAAAGGGAAAATAACAAATGATGACAGAATTAGAGGTCGTGCCCCACCTGCCCAACCAACACACCTACTGATACAATTTGTGTTTTTCCACCTTCTATATATAACAAGAAGATAAGATACAGCAAGTTTTCTTCTCCATGGGGAGGTACTGACATGCAGCGTTTATAAACACCTATGACTAGGGTGAAGAGATTTTGAAAAAAAAAAAATTCCACTCTTTCCAGTACATTTTATGTAAAAATTCTGAAAGAATGAGGAAAGGAAAACACACATGCTTTTCGACAGAATTTTCGTTGTCATAGCGAATGTATTCCGATATTCATTCATAAATAACTCGCTATAAACGGATATTTTTTGCATCTTTAACGTTAGGTATTCGACAATCACTCGTTATAGCGAGTTTCTCGTTACAAGCCGTACTCGTTATAACGAACTTTTACTGTATTTATGAGAGTAAAAAGAAATAGGTGGTGCGATGTCTGGTCATATGGTAGATTGATAAAACATCACAGTTTATTTCATGGAATTTATTTTCGTTGACCAAAGAAAAGCGAGGCTTTAAAAAATCCTTTTCGTTGCATTTCACAAACTAAAAATATCAATCCTTAAAGTTTTTTTTTTCAGCCATTTTCACAAAATAATTGTGTAATAAATAATTAAAAGTACCTTTTACGAATGTTTGGAATCTTTTTGATAAATTTCTTTCGAGTAGGCTAATCAATTTTAGATTTTCTTCGATTTTTTAAGACATCGTTTCGCTGCAACGGATCACCATCCCTTCCGATACTCATCTTCTATACCTTGGGAAAGAACAGCATAAATAAGGGAAAGACGCGTTGTCCGTTAGTTTATGCTGTTTCCTCCCAACTTTCCACCGGTTTTTGAATTCAAATTTCTCTGCGAACATTGCGAATATCGCATTTAGAAACGTGGATTTTTTTTGTTATCCTCGGGAGAGACAGGGAAAAAACTTTCTAATTGGGCTTTTGAAGACAGGGTGCTTGTATAAAAAGTCAGGTTTTTTATTTTGATAACTATACAACCCCCTTACAACATGAATGACGTATCTGAGTTTCGCTAGTTAAAATGCGGCAGGGGGGGGGGGAATTAAGTAATCACCCTGTATATATATCTAATTTTTTATTTGAATCCATAAGGACAATATTTATATCAATTACAACGACTAAATAATTTTTCAATTATTTAGAATGAAATTATCAAGTCTGCTAGCGGATCACCTGTGCCATTGCCGTGGACCATAGGTTAAGAAACGCTGTTCTAGACTGAAATTTCAAATTGCTGATTCATGGAGAGAAACATAATCTTCATATATGTAGAAATGCCCTCTCTCCATTTGTTAATACAAGATTCCTCGAAAGACTGGTTATTTTTGGAGATGATGATTACAAGGAAGAAAATTCATCTGTTTTCATAGCTTAATTGGTAAAGCCAGGGGCGGATTAAAGTCGGTTGAGGCCCCCGGCACAAAAGAAAATATTGGGCCCCTTGAATTAGAAAAAAAAGTGTGAAGTTTGGGTTTCTGGGGCCCTTCAGAAGACAGGGCCCCGGCCCTCGCGCCCGGTGTACCCGCGGTTAAATCCGTGCCTGGGTAGAGCCAACACCGTCTAAAGCAGTAGCATGATGTGGTAGCTTCAAGTCGATAAGATATCCACCTAATGTACCAAAAGAACTTCTCGCTGTTTCTTCAGTTTGAAATGTGATTAATTTTTGTAAGCATCTTTCTTGTCATAGACGTACGAATGACTGTCTGAGGAAGATAGATGGTGCCGTAACAACCAGATAGGCGTTTTATGGCTCAAAATGCTCATAATATATGGAGAGGTTAGCACACCAGCCTTTAACAGTGGCACACACACACCAGCTAGTAACAGCTCGACAGTAAACTATGATTCGGGCTTTTACAGTGTCGCATTGTTGATATTTGTGTTGGTAGAGCACTCGTCCGGCAAACGAGAGACCGGGGTTCGAGTCTCCGTGGGGGCAGGAGATGAATTTTCTGCCTTTTAATCATCATCTCCAAAAATCACCAGTTTTTCGAGGAATCTTGTATGATCCTCGTAGACGTCATAAATATACGAAAAAAAAAATAATAACTCGAGTAACTAAAATTCTATACTTTTTCAGCCGCGTGCACTTATATTGAACACTGAAAATATTCATAACACGCCGATTATGGCCGGATTAGAAATATCAATAGATTTTCAACTGCAAAATATTTTTTTTCGCCATAATAAAAAAGGCATATCATCCATCTAAAACAAACCTCAGAACTTTCGTCACGACCTAAAATGCACGGGTTTTTTTTATTTACCCAGAAGCAAATTTTGAAATTTTTCCATCTAAGCCGTAGGTTTCGAAAAATAGCCTGAGGTTGTTTAAAAAAGCGTCTCTTTTTATATAAAAATATTTTTCTCTCTCTTCTTAAGGGTTTGACGTAATAAAAAAAAAAAAAAATTGTTTTTCCTACAGCGAAGAAAGTGTAAGAAACGACAGAAAGAAGAGAACCAACACAGCCACAGACGATATCTATCACTAAAAAAACTAATGTTCATGCACTTTGTAGTAGGAGAGTTACATCAGGTAGGACCGAGGTCAGAAACCTTGTTACTAAAGTGGGTTGGGACAGTGAACTAGAGAGGATCTGGGGTATATTACAATTCCAGCAGTAGTCGTTTTTCTTCAGGAAGGAATTGTTCATATTTGTTCAATCTAGTATAAATATTAGCCTCGTTTTATTCCTCTTCTAGACAATCAGTGTCTCTATTTTTTCAATAAATGTTGACATCTTGGGGTCACCTACTTATTTTAGGTGGACTTAATATTTATCTATGCTCTTCATTAACCGGTTACGGTTCAAATTTAAAAGAAAAACCATTGATATAGGATTGTCTGATTGAAGTCTATATCGCGCCAATCATTTTCTGGTTCTTATGCGAGTGTTCCGGTTTGGTTTGGTTGATTTTTAACGTTTGGATTTGAATTCTACGTTGGTTCAGGTGCCATTTTATTTTTCTCATAGAACGCGTTGTGGCTTTTATGTACATTTAAAATGTTATTTTCATTTTTCTGTGATTTAATAATCTAGGTCTGATTACCGCGTGGGCAAGTGGGATATGTGTCTAAGGCAGGGGTTCTTAACCTATGGGTCGCGACCCAAACTTGGGTTGCAGGAGCTCCTGAGATGGGCCATACGAATGCACTTATAATCTAGTTATCAATCTACTTACAATCCTATTTGTGGCATCACTGGTTTCAATAGCGTCTTAACTATTTCGGTGGCCTGGACTCAGAAATGTTTTTGGCCGTCTTGAGTCATGGTTTTATATACAGTGATTTTGAGGAGAAGTAGGCATTCAAAATGGCATGACATTTTTCAGAATGCATGGGAATGCTGAAAATCATCTGCATAAAGATATGAACACATTTAATGAAAATTCAAGTGATGAGAACTTGAAATGAAAGGACAAACATAATTCCAGAATTGGTGAGAGAAATAATTCCAGAACCAGTGAAAACTTTCAATAGCTTGGGGCCCCGTTGGCCCACCCGTTAAGACGCCATGGGCTGGTTTCACTAATTTCGAAAAATAAAATTTTGTCGATTTTGGGTAGCAGCTGGAAAAAGGTTAAGAACCGCTGGTCTAAGACTTCCAACATCTTGGCACTGGCTAAACTTGACCTTAGTCGTACCTCTCCTAGTAAATGCCTGCTTTGTCCAGGGCTCTCCTTTAGTCGACGCCAGGCCCCGTCATTAATTGATGTATACAGGGTGATTCAGAATTTAGGGGGAAAACTTTGGAGAGTGGTAGCACACATTAAAACAAGCAATTTCTGTCATACAATGCGAATGCATGGTTATAATGCAAGCGGTGAACTACCAGACGGTGCTGCCATTGAAAGCACAGACACCGGTGCAATGACTCCAAGGTTTTCCGATTTGGCACGCTTCTTGTCAGAAAATACTCCCGGTACAGTCTTAACTTTACCATACATGAAAATGCATATTCGCCTTCTCCTGATTCGTGAAATCACCCACCCCCTCCTGCAATCCACGATTGAAATGACGGTAAGTGGCGAAACCATCACTTTATGCGATTAATGACAGCGCCATCTGGTGTATCACCGCTTGCGTTACGACCACGCATTGTGTGACAAAAATTGCTTGTTCAGATATGTTCTATGGCGCTTAAAGTTTTGCCTATGAGTTCTGAATCACCCTTTATATACAGGGTGATTCAAAACTCAACTTACAAATTTTTAGGAGAGGTAGAAAACACAAAAACTAAACAGAACCACATAGGAATGTATGACCGGAAATCCAACCTGATCAGCTGGAAGATAAACGAAGATGCAGAAATGACAAGCCAATAATGGGCGGAAACTCTTTATTTAGCGATATTTAGCCTGTATTTCTTCTTGTGGGTGACCCAGAAAGCCATGGTCTATAAGACGCCCGTTGACTCGGACACTGACCTCTTCTCAAGAATCTCCGTCGCAGCTGCAAACGTCCACGAAATGCCGGGTATTCTTGAAAGGGTTCGACAATCAATGCGTCGCCGTTGTGAAGCGTGTATAACTGTGGATGGTAAGAACTTTGAGCTCTTGTTGTGAAACTTAACGTGTACACGTACTGTCCTCGTGTAAAGTATCGCTAAATAAAAGAGTTTTTCCACCCATTATTGGCTTGTCATTTCTGCATCTTCGTTTATCCTCCAGCTAATCAGGTTGGGGTTTCCGGTCATACATTCCTATATGATTCTGTTTTGTGTTTTTGTGTTTTCTACCTCCCCTAGAAGTTTGTACGTTGAGTTTTGAATATCAAGCCTGTATATCAAGCTACATAGATAAGTTATTAGATATTTATTCAATCAAAAACACAGACACAAAACATTTGGAAATAAGCTAAATTGTGAGCCCCGAAAAATAATAATTGTGAAATAATAAGAGCTACATATATTTAAAGAATTGGCAATCGTAATTATGCAATTTGGAACCTCTAGACTTTACTCTGTTGTATGTATACTTAATGTGATTTCGAGTGAGAGTAAATCCTTGAATGTGTCCAAGGAAGTCTGATTGTTGGCACTTAATCACGTTAATGGAGATTAACTTGAACAAAATGTTTGCGTGATCGAAGGACATGATAACGTTGGTCTACGCTGCAACGGATCGGTGCCGGTAGATCTCTTATCGTTTGAAATCTGGCGAAATTATTTTGGGATAGTGGATGGTGACCATGAGACAAAACGTAATGAAGTTAAGAAAGGAGCCAATTGATCTTCCATGATCTTTATAACGATTCTTGCGTGGTTCGCTATATCGAAAATTCATTTATAGTATGAAAAACATTACCTCAAATTTTCAGTTTAAATTAACTTTTAATCACTTTAATAAATCTTTTTGACTCATCGGACTAAAATTCTTACTTTCTATTCCTATCGTCATTTGAACCAAACCGTATTAAAATGATTTGTTTGGCGGTTGAATTCACCAAATAAAACGAGTATTCATCCGTCGATTTGACTACCCTTTTCAACCATTTGGCTAGGATTTTTTTCTTCTGTTATCGTATTGCATTAGCCGGCACATGCCGGAAAATTCAAATCACAGATTCCGGGTAATTTTTAAATATCTGGACTCTCTAAGAATCGATTTATTGGCTGATTTGTCTGTTCTCTGCATTTTAGAGTATCCTTTCTATTTCACAACCTTTATTCAGATAGTTCCATCTTTTACTACCACAAAATCTTGATTGATTAAAAATGTCAAACACTTTGCATATTCGCTCACGTAGATTAGAATTGAATGGAAATGCAGTATATATAAGCAGACTGCGAAGTATTTCTGTATTCCTTGATTATGTGTGTAAAATGTTCGATCTCCCACCATTGCGAATTACATTTTTCTGAAATACGATTAATAAATACAAGATTATACCAAGATATCCTATTAGTTAACTAGGTGGTTGCATTGAAACAATCAAATAAATATCTCATCTAGACCTGATGGAAGGATTTTTGTAGAATCCCTAACGGTTAAAAAGTGTGTGTTTATTTTCCTACTATATTGTATTGTATTGTTTTTGTCCATTGTAATTTTGTACTTTTCTGTCTTATTGTGCGTACACTGACAGAAAAAACAAATTGAATAAGCAGAGCAAAAAGTTGAAGAATTGCACAGAAAAACAGAAAAATATGATATTTGTATAATATCAGCTAGATATAGCTAATGCTACATGACAGCATATTTCTCCGATCTATGAACATGCAAAAAAAGTGCAAAATACAGTAACTCTGTATTTCGTATTGGGTTGGCGTTAATTAAATTAGATCGATAAGTAAATGTTTAAATTCTATTAAGAGTATCAATTTCTTGGAAAAAATACGTTTGCAACAGTGGAAATTATTTTATTCTGATTCACTTGTTAATAAACAAGTGAATCAGAATAAAATAATTTCCACTGTTGCAAACGTATTTTGCAGCACTTAACATAATAACATAATAAGTGCTGTTGCAGCACTTAACATAAATTTATATTGGTCTTTTGAATGGTTTCTGTAATCCTTATTAAACTCCAGATTTCCCGGCATGCCAGGAATGAACCAGACTCTAAAATTCAGAAAGCTGGAGTCCCCCGAGTTTTATGGCATGCCGGCCAATAAGGGGGAATACGGTACCTAAATCGCTCCAATTAATAAAAAGTTATTCATTGTATTTTGTTTATACAACTCAACCTCATGCGTATACGAAATATTTAAGATTTTAGACGAAATTAAAATTCAAAAACATCTTCAGTTTGATATCACGTCAATGGGATGTTAATAAACTTATTGCTTTTATGGAATTTTAGTTTTTTTTAGTCTCAGATCATGATTAACGCCCTCATAATTCTTTTTTGGTAACATTGATGAAAATGAGAGTGAAGAGAGAGATCATATTTATGGAAGCTCGTTTGTTTCTCATTATCTCTTCTATTCACGCTTTCAAAAAGAACGACTTTCTCTTACATAGTGAAATAGGAACTCGATTTCTCGATATAGACGATTAAGCACTGTCAAACGCAGTGGCAAGACTTTTTTTTATGGCTGTTTGTTTTTACTTTTGATTGCTTATTAGATCGCGAAATCGAGAGCATAGCTTTGGGCTGGGGTTTCCCCACGTTCAATAGCAGCAGATTGTCTGAGGAAATTATATTCATTATTTTCTGTCACAATTTGTGTACACCACTGACTGCTTCTCTGCTTTTGTAAATTACAAATCGCACCAATCATTATTGTTTTTCCTCATTATCAATAAACAAAAGGATAGTTTATGCTTAATACGGGAAAAGTCCGGTGATTCGAAAATCCTAGCTTTTATCACAGAGAAGTGATAAAAGTCCGGAAAATATTGAAATAATTTATGTAGTTGGTGGTAAATAATGGTTTAATGCAGTGTTTCGCAAAGTGTGCGTCGTGGCTTCTAGGGATGTTGCCAACTTTTGCAGGAGCGTTGCGGTGAGCTGATGTTGATTTGTGTGCCTATTTGTGTTTTGAAGTGGTTCTTTTAGAAGCGAAAATATCTACTAAACTATTCTGGGAAGCCGCAGATAAACCACGAATTGGACGGCGAGGGAGCCGTGGATGAAAAAGTTTGAGAAACACTGATTTAACCCTTTAAGCGGCGCACGAAAATCACTAAACCCCCTTCAAAATGTCATATCTTTTTTAATGAAGTAGGCTTCTTCATTTTTAGCTTTTGCAAAGTAAGGGTTGCAGGGAGAAGTGTTCCATTTAGAAATCAACTTTACAAAATATCTGAACTTGTCAACGCTGAAATAAGAAGCTGTTAAGGAGGCGAGATATCTCATCAATGCTGCTTAAAGGGCTAATGAGATATATACTGTGCAGTGAAACATCTTCCATTCCTAAAATAACTGGCCGTTAGGAGAGGTGAACTAATTTGTATGAAAAAATTTCCGGACGAAAAAAAGATTGCCCCATATAGGGAGGTGGTCTATAATTTATAAAGGAATAAAAATTCCGACATATTTATAGGTAGTAAAGCCCGAAATGAACATTTTCCGGAGTTTTACTGGATGTGGTAGCTTCAAGTCGATAAGATATCCTCCTAATGTACCAAAAGAACTTTCCGCTGTTTATCCAGTTTGAAATGTGATTAATTTTTGTAAGCATCTTTCTTGTCATGGACGTACGAATGACTGTCTGAGGAAGAGAGATGGTACCGTAACAACCAGATAAGCGTATGGCTCAAAATACTCATAATATATGGAGAGGTTAGCGCACCAGCCTTTCGATGAGAGATATGGAAGTGGAAATGGGGCTATAAAAAAATATGGGTCTCAGATGAATTGGCCGTCGTCGTATGCATAAAATCACTGTGATGAGACTTGTAACAGCTCGGCAGTAAACTGTGATGAGACTTGTAACAGCTCGGCAGTAAACTGTGATGAGACTTGTAACAGCTCGGCAGTAAACTGCGATGAGACTTGTAACAGCTCGGCAGTAAACTGTGATGAGACTTGTAACAGCTCGTAGTAAACTGTGATTCGGGCTTTTACAGTATCGTATTGTTGATATTTGTCACCATGAGACTACACGAAAAAAGTACATTAATTCTGTAGAAGAATGTGACTTTCATAGCCAGCATCAAGATAAGAAATTCGCTGAATTGATCAGGTAAAATTATGACTTCCAAACGTTTCGTTCATATCTGCGGTGGGCATCTTCAGTGAAGACGGGAGCGTAGTCGATGTGATTTCTTAGCAGTGCAGAAATGACCGAGTTTCCACTGACGATTTGTATTGCCAGATGTGAATGAAAAATTTTTTTTTGGTCATAATTTCAAACATGCCCTTACATTTCTGAAAATTCGCCATTTTGTCCTCCTTTCCAGGTTTTCAGAATTATTTTTCTTTTTTTCTAGGGAAATTTTTTTTCTCCACGTTCAAAACACGTATCTCTTCATCGATATGGGTGTTTTTGGTTTTTTCCCACATGCATTCACCAATAACCGTTCGAAATTCCCAGAATTTTTTCTCTTTTTGCTTTTTTAGCGGTTCTGTTTTATTAGAGTTGGGGAAAATTATTCTTATGGCCGGTTTTATTAGTCAAAATAGTGGTGCCATCTATTGTAAAAATTGGGAAAAATGACGTTACTAAGGATGCGCACAGACGTCCTCCTTTTTCAGTTTTCGAATATGGTAACCCTAGTCATAACTATACTTGGCCATGGCTCTTTAGACAACACCACACTAGAAATCTTTTAGTGTGGTGTTGCTTTATCCCGGGATCTTCTCGAATAGATTCCCTTTATCATAAGACCGGTTGTTGCATGTTCAACTTGAAACAGTTGAAGCATTTTAATAATACGGAGATGAAAAATTTCTTCGTCTTTCTACTTTTCCTGGCAATTGATGTAAATACAGAGAGTAATGCAGGTTTACAGCCGCAGTATCATACATCATAATGAGGTATTAACCCTTTCAGCGGCAATCCCGAGATATCTCGTCAAACTTTATCTGCTTAATTTCAATCACCCCCAAAATATTTCGTCTTCTAAAAACGAGCTGAAGGTATTTTTACCGTAAAACACATTTTGCATCCCCTCCTCCAACTAATTAACTGCCAGTGGGCGGGGTCAGCTCTTGTTCAAGGTTAGATATGAGAAAAAGAGATATTGTGTGTGTTTTTTCATTTTTCTTTCAGCACAGTAAAGAGATATACACTCAGTATAAGCAGGGCCGTCTTAAGAGTATCATGGGGCCCCCGGGCCAATTGATTTTTCTGAGGCCCTACCAAACAAATTCTCGAAAACTTCAACCATTTCTCATTTTTGTGAGGCCCCTGGACCCATACCTTAAGAAGGCACACTGAGTATAAGTGATACAAAAAGATTCCCCCCCCCCAAAAAAAAAAAGTATTTTCCGTCCTATAGAAAGCCACACACGTTATGGCAGGTGTTTTTGTATCATAGTGAGGGAAATAAAAGCGTTGGGCAGAGTAAATTTTCTTGTCGGGGGGGGGGGGAGCAGTTGTCAGCTCGCAATCAGAAAAAAAAAGAATAATCTTCTTGAAAATAGGTGACAATTTGCGATGGTTTCGCAATTTAAAATGGCGGAAATAATACGGATTAGAAAAATTTTAAAAATCTCTTAAAGGGTTAATACACCATCCATCAAGTGTGTTTCGACAAGGAGGACACCAGTATCGATTAATAAGGGGCAACGTCAGGTTATGATGCCGTAGGGAATTTTTCTCTAACAGGGTTGTGAATAAATGGAATAGCTTACCCCCGATTTTGAATTCTACCAAAATTGACACGTTTAAAAAAGAAATATGATGTTTATTATGTGTGGGATGTGAATCGAGAAGCTACCATACTTAGATAAGGCATCCATAATTTTTTATGGACAGTGTATTTTATTTTATCATAATCATTCGTTTGTATTAGTTTTATTTTCTCGCGAGTATTTTGTTTTTTCGTGATAAATGCTCTCATTTTGGGTTGCTGTATTTTATATAGTTATAATTAACAACCATATTTGTTTTATAGGCAGCTTTTTGCAGCCACTTCGTTGGGTATTTTGCCTGTTGTGGCCTTTGTGTTTGTAATATAACATGCCGATTATTCAGTTTCCGATTGCAAATCTTTTTAAACACGGACATAAAGTATTCAGTGATTTTAGAGAAATGAAGGGTTATAGGTCAGTGTTGAAATAATGATTACCGACATATTCTTTTAATTTCGAATGTTGTTACTTGTCGTTTAGAATGAAACATGCTTCGAATTGTACTGATCCAGTCGAAGAAGATCTATCCGAATAATCAATTAACTTTTAACCTTTTCTTTATTTTACATCACGTGTCCTCAATATCTTGTTACCGTCGTTTTTCCTCGCCTTGTTTTGCATAGGTCCATTGCTTATAGGTCGCACGTGTGTCCCTGGCATTCCGCTTTCAAGAATATCAAGAAAAAGTGACCGTTAAAAAATTTCATAACAATGATGGTATATTTAATAAATATTTTAATCATAATCATAAAAAACCAGTTTCATCTAAAATAATTTTAAAAAAATAAATAAACAAAATAAATCAAGAGCGTGCGTGCGTGTGTGTGTGTGTGTGCGTGCCGTTTATTATATGTAGAATTTTTTTAAGCTCTAGGACGGACCAAATGGGTCCCTAAGAGTTGTATAGTGTATGTTTTGTCTTTTGTTCTGTTGTCTTTATTTATTTTGTATATTATTTGTATTCTGTATTTATGTATTTATGCGTGCTGTTTAGCAATTAGAAAAAAAAATTATTCTCATACATATATAAGACTAAAATAATATAGAAAATAATATTTCACAATTGGATGTCCGTTCCTTTCATAGCTGTATATTGCCTTGATTGCATTGGTCCTATACGCATTCGTATCATCTTTTAGGGGAAAATAACGATTTTTAATGAATCTTCCTAATTAAAACATCAATAGCAGCTGAAATGGGATATTTTCTCTCATATGTTAGAAACTATTGCGCTGGTGGCGAATGGAATTACATTGAGTATCAAAACACAAGAATTAGTTTTCAAATGTTCGTATCTCTAGATCTAGACGGTGATGAAGGCCGTTGTTGTTTCTCGGCAAACCATTGGGATCCACTCTCTGCAAAAGAGTTCCACAACTATGCCTTAAAACGACCACTCCACAACATCTAAAAAAATTAGGACATAATTTAGAAGCAGAATTTTCTCATACTGTATCAAATTCTAGGGTTATTGTACCCTTCTGATTACTACATTTGCCACCGTATTATATAGCGTAATCACCAACAAAATCCTAGTCAGTGATACAATCACAGTTAGACATAAGGCAGACATCCCGGATAATATAATTTTGAAGGAAACATACTTGCTGGGATGGAGGAAACACACGGAGATTTTGTTTCCTTCATCCATATTAATTCTCCAACTCAAAAGAGAACAATGTTTACAAGAAACGCGTGGAGGAAAATGTTGAAAATAAAATATTCATATATAATTTTGAAAAATGTGGGGGGGGGGTGGGAGAGATAAAGGTGTATACATTGCTTGTGGCAATCGAGTATTCAACTGTAACGGTTTGGGCATGGACGCTATTGCAATTGGCTCTAAGGGCGGCTACACATATGATCAAACTTGGTCATTTGTCAAGCTAGATGTTGGATCTCTTCGTACAAGCACGATCGAGCATTTGTAGGAGAATTTTGCGCAAGTGTTTTAATTATACTAGCGGTTTGAAGATTGAATGAATTTCGATTATACATGCTTTCATAAACCGTGCATGCGCAAGTGAAACTGAAGGTGTATACCATGCAGGTAGCTTGTACCGGTCTTCACTCTTCTGTGAGCTCTGCTCGTTGTTTATATTTTTTGTATTGATATTTGGTTTTGTGTGTTGTGGTCTGTCTAGCGACCTAACAAAAATTAACCGGAAACAATCAGAGGACTTCATAAGGTATGTATGTCAAAGCCAGCCTTGTCGTTGGTGGGTGAAATAAAAAGAATATCACGACAAAAAAAAGAAGGACAGGGCTTGATATATATTATTAGAGAAATACCGGTTATAATTGATTAAATGCTGATAATGAAACGGTTTAAAAGAAATCAATTCCTTTAGAACAGCGGTTCTCAACCGGTGCTCCGCGGAGCCCTTGGGGCTGCTTGTGCACTCTCCAGGGGCTCCGCGGCCACTCGATGAAAATAAAAAAAAACCAGTAAAATTAAAAAAAATAATTATAAATATTTTTAAATAGCAAAATAAATCAGTAACTTCGATGAATAATTAAAAAATTGTCCTATGGGTTCCGCCATAGAATTTTTTACTTAAAAGGCCTCCGCGAATCAAAAAATGTTGAGAACCGCTGGTTTAGAACAAATTATGAACGGGGAAAAAAAGAAAGTGGAAGAATCTTGCCACTCTTACAGTGATACTGATGAAATTTACGAGCTCACATTGTGGTATTACAGTATACAGATTCTCTCATTATCGTATTCTTCTTTTTAATCGAAAGTATTAAGAGTGACAAAAGGTTCAAATAACTTCTTCAGTCATTTCGAAATAGTTATAACAGCCTCGCGAATATATCTTCATTTCACGTAGTAAGTTAATGTGAGAATATGCTTTCTTTCCATTAACCAGTCTTGAAACCACATTTCATGTTTTTCTTCTGTACACAAGAACGAAAGTAGCCAAAGCGAGCTCATAATCTCTCGTCTGAGCTCAACATATTCCAAGTGCAAACTGGCGCTTGTGCAAACAAAATTTTACCATGTGCTGTTGAAAGGAAAATTGTGTATGCTTGCCCAAAAAAGATTGAACATGCATGCTTGTACAAAAAGACTAAACTCGCATGCTTGTCAAGCTTACAGTTACCTGTGTAGCCACCTTTACTATTCCTATGGAGAAAATTTTTTAATTGTCACTAAGGGCCGTATTCACCAACATGGTTTAAACCTGTAGTTACAATTTTTGGATAAGAGATCAACATAGATTGGTTAAAACCCTGAATTTAACCAATCCGTGTCGATCTCTTATCAAAAAATTGTGACTATAGCTTAAACCATGTCGGTGAATACCGCCCTAAGAAAGCTTTGTGACTCTCCAGTAAACAGCCTACCAAGCAAAATAGTTTTATTTGGGAACTTCAGCTTTTTATAATCATAAACACTAGGTAGTTTGCAGCTGGGAGCGGTCGTTTTTGACAATCATCAGATGATAGTTCTAAACAATCAACGGTGCTCAATCTACGTAGACACCCGCAAAATCGCAAACTCCACTTTCGTCCACCTTGGCATCTTTTGAATTCTACCGATAAAGAACAACTGCTCACAGCTCCAAACCACCTGCTGTTTATGATTATAGAAAGCTGAAGTTCTCTTCAAAATATAAACTATCTCTGTCTAGGCGTTTTCTAGAATTGCAAACTTTCCAGGTGCCCCATGTACATACGTTGTATCTCCTATAGAAAAAACAAATCGTATAAAATATTATATTTTGTTTTTAATTTTTCTCACTACGTGAAAAACATTACATATTTCTCATTGAGCCTATGCTAAGACAGAAGTATTAGTAGAAGAATTTACAATATTCGTACAAGTATTTGAGAATTTTTCGTTATTTCTAATCAGTTAAAACAGATCATCTGTTGACAGAACTTCCTTCAGTTGTATTGTTTGACATTTCGGACGCGTCAAAAACGAAGATCTTCCTTTTTTTCTTCTTCAAACAATAGCCAGAAAAAGAAACAATGATTCTCCTTATGTAATAACCCCATACCATGAACCATGATATACACTTCTAATCACGTTTGTATTCTAAAGTTTAACAATAAATAACTCGAGGAAAGGAAGAAGCCATTAAAAAAGACCGAGAAGGAAACCAAAACCCAGTTGTTTTCACTTGTCCTTGACATGGCGTTGGTTTCGTTTTTACCTCACTACCGTGCTATTTCTTTTTCTTATTAGCTTTATAGCCTACTTTATTTGGGAACAAACCCCAAAAAAGCAATATCATTACGCATATCAATATTATATTCAAATATGTAAGTGGAAATTTTCTTTGCAAATTTATCGGGAAAATTTAGGGTGAGTGAAAGCCTTCCCTTCAATGATTTTCTATTTTATTTATTTATTTATTTTTTAAGACGAAAAGTTTTAAGGAATAGTAAAAGTTAAAAAAGCTTGGAAGGTATTTCATAGTTGAAATAGTTGGCGACCTCTTTTCAAGGGCGAAAGGGAAGTTGAGGGCTAAGTAGTTGTAAGATTGATCTCGGCGTATGATCTGGGTCACGGATTCTCCATTTTTGTGCAATTCTGTAACTTGCATCATCGTCATCCCACCAATTCGACGACTCATGTTATTAAATAGATACATGAGACGCTTTTTTTTCCTCCTTACCGTAACTTTTTCAAAATTAAATCATGAGAAATCGTCGCAATGTCTTCTTCTGTAAGACGCGAGTTATCCTTGGGATATCGTATCTTTTTTTCATCCTATTTTCAGGGTTTTGTATTCGACACCTCTTTGATAAAACAAGAAAGATTTAATACATTAGTAATACACTGAAGAGCCAAAAAAACTGGTCACCTGCCTAATATCGTGTAGGGCCCCCGCGAGCCCGCAGAAGTGCCGCAACACGACGTGGCATGGACTCGACTAATGTCTGAAGTAGTGCTGGAGGTAATTGACACCATGAATCCTGCAGGGCTGTCCATAAATCCGTAGGAGTAAGAGGGGGTGGAGATCTCTTCTGAACAGCTCGTTGCAAGGCATCCCAGATATGTTCAATAATATTCATGTCTGGGGATTTAGGTGGCCAGCGGAAGTGTCTAAAGTCAGAAGAGTGTTCCTGGAGCCACTTTGTAGCAATTCTGGACGTGTTGGGTGTCGCATTGTCCTGCTGAAATTGTCCAAACCCGTCGGAATGCACAATGGACATGAATGGATGCAGGTGATCAGACAGGATGCTTACTGTCTGCTTACTTAGACAGGAGGCACAGAGCCTCCACCAGCTTGAACAGCCCCCTGTTGACATGTAGGGTCCATGGATTCATGAGGTTGTCTCCATACCCGTACACGTCCATCAGCTCGAAGCAATTGGAACCGAGACTCGTCAGACCAGGCAACGTGTTTTCAGTCCTCAACAGTCCAATGTCGGTGTTGTCGGGCCCAGGCGAGGCGTAAAGCTTTGTGTCGTGCAGTCATCAAGGGTACAAGAGTGGTCCTTCGGCTCCGAAAGCCCATATCGATGATGTTTCGTTGAATGGTTCGCACGCTGACACTTGTTGATGGCCCAGCATTGAAATTTGCAGCAGTTTGTGGAAGGGTTGCACGTCTGTCACGTTTAATGATTCTTGTCAGTCGTCGTTGGTCCCGTTCTTGCATGATCTTTTTCCGGCCGCAGCGATGTCGTAGATTTAATTTTTTACCGGATTCCCGATATTCACGGTACACTCGTGAAATGGTCGTACGTGAAAATCCAAATTTTATCGCTACCTCGGAGATGATATGTCCCATCTCTCGTGCGCCGACTATAACATCACGTTCAAACTCACTTAAATCTCGATAACCTGCCATTGTAACAGCAATAACCGATCTAACAACTATGCCAGATTCTTGTTGTGTCATATAGGCGTTGCCGATCACAGCGCCGTACTCTGATTAGTTCCATATCTCTTTATTTGCATACGCATGCCTGTACCAGTTATTTTGGCTCTTCAGTTTATATAATTTACAGGGTGAATCAAAAAAATCAAAGCTTACTAGACTTTTTAAAAATTCATAAAAATGTTGTTTTTAAAAAAAAATTAGTTTGTGGTTTGCATCAAATATGTATGTCATGAATTCAGATTACAAGATATTCTACAATGAAATCAGTTCCATTTTTTTCTGATAAATAGTGCTTAAAAAGAAGGGTAATATGAAAATGCTATTAAGTATAGTTCTTTAAAAAAAAAACAACTGTCCATCCGTATAACTTGTGGATTTCTATGAAGCGGTTACCTGTGGTCGAAATCACTGTTTAATGAAGCAATCGTACACTATTTAAGCAAGTTTCCTTCCGTTAAATATCATTCAAAAAATAAAATGACAGAGCCAATGCCACCTACCAGCAGAATATTGAACTATGTTTTATTGCCAAAATTTAATCTAAATTCATGAAACAAATTTTATTACACTGACATAAAAAAATTTCAATTTTTTTACGTTTCTAAAAGTCTAGTTACTTTTAGTTCATAGGCGTAAAGTTATTGAAAACATTAAAAAAAACTAAAAAATATTAGGAGGAAGGACTCAAACTCAATATTTTTATAGGTACTTATGGAGATGGTGTTAAATATTATAGTAAGAAAGGCGAAGGCTCTCTCTCTCAGACCCATGGGCCAGATACAAGTTTACGCCTATGTTTAGGTTCACTCTGTACGTATTATGTATACACAAGTATGTTACACACTTAATTTATACACGATGTTTCAAATAGAAGGGCGAAGCTTCAAGAAGTGAAAAACACACAGGAACAATCATTTTGTTATACAACCATTGCAGGGTCAGAAATACTTTCTACCAATTTTTTTTAGCGTGGAGCGTAAGTATTAACGTATTATTATCATTAATATATTATCTTGTTTTTAATTTTTGAATAGCTTCAGATTATCACAGACAAGAGAATTTGGACTGTGTCAGTTCTCATCTAGGGATGAAAGTAAGCCATTTTTTTAAAAGATTATTTGGATTGGAATAGATGTAAGAAATGCAGAGGAACGGAGTGTAAGGAGTGCGCACCTAGTAGATTTTCTATAACATTTTTCAAACATTTTGTAAAACATAGTTTATCAAATCAAGGAATATATAAAGGTACAAGAAATTAAAGCCTCAACTTTATAAAAAAATGAGTTAGAACGTTTCTTTTCCGTTTGTCGGCTAACAGTACGCAGGGCGTGCGAACAAGATCTACGCCTCCAGAAATTTAATGTAGTTGCAAAACGAATGCCCTCGTACATTTCGTAACTGGAGCATGTACGAGGGCATTCCACGCTACCCCACCTTCCTTGAATATTCCACACTGAATCTAATCTTCATGGTAGTATTGTTAACACGCTGGGCAGTGGACTTCGGATTAAAATTTCATGACAATTTTGTTGAGAGAGTCGATTTTTTGATGGAGTAGTGTGTGTATAGCGGCCTTTAGAAACCCGTGTGCTGCTTTTTCTAAATCGCTTATGGATAGAAACACCCTGCGATACAGGTAAATTTTAACGTCTCCATATTGTTCGGCAGAGAATGTTCTTCGCAATAACTTAAGCCTTAGAAGAGCATTCACGAATCTTCTATCTACAGAAAAATTGAGAGAGACTCCTTCTCGAAAAAATTACATACCGAAATAACAAAATCATATTTTACCTAATAAACCGAAGATATTGATGCTGTTATCAATAATGGCGGTTTCTTAAGACAGTTCAAAACACACGTGCTAACTTGTCGCTTCTATGTACTTACCCTCATACGAACAGCAAAAAATTCCATGCGTACCCTTACCCTCTTTTTTCCCTTGTATACTGTAACTTTAAATATTAGAAATTTCAAACAATACAGTGAAGTATTTTAGACGGTAATCTTCGAACATTTTTTTATAAATAAAACACCCATTCATTTTTCTATAGGTAACAAGTGTAGTGCAGAGTTGTCTCGCTGATGACACGAAAGTTTCGAACGTAAAAGAACTATGTGAGCAAATGACAACTGTCTCAAAATGGATAGCCAAACATAATCAACCACCTACGCAATTAACGAAGGTATAAAAATATTGAAAAATTACTTACTAATAATTATTCTAGTACATACGCATGTAAGTATGTAATCTACGTATAGATGGAATCTACGTATGTAATTTAAATAATTCAATGGCAATTTCTAGGTCGTTAGTCTTTCGGCTTTAAATAAGATGGCTTGTGCGATTAAGATAGTGCAACAACCTATTCAGAAATGGCAAGAAGCATTTGAAGTGAGTTTTTATAAAAGATAATTTACTGTGATTTACTATTGTATTCTTATAGGTCAGTCATATACACGAAAAAAAAAATTCCTTTTTAATTTTCAGGATTGTTACCCGGGATTTCACGAAGGAATGAGACAGAATAAAGAAAGGTAAAAATAAATTATACTCATTTCCTTAAAAAATTTTCGAATCACATTTTAAATTAGTGAATATCGGCCATGCAGTACTACCCCATTCCAAAATTAAATAGCTTCACACAAGGTTGTCTCGACGTGTTCACTAACCATTACCTCCTAGAGTGTTTCGAAGAACGTACTGTATCTAGAATGTATTGGACTTACACGAAAGGCTAGTTCGGCCAGGCTTCACGCATTTTGGCGGGAACTTCACGGAAACTGCAGGGGCCATTTTAACCCTTTAAGTGGCATTGACGAGTATCTCACCTTCTTAGCTTTGTAAAGTTTATTTCTCAACGGGACACTTTTCCCTATACCCCTTGGTTTGCACCTCCTGAAAATGAGGAAAAAGTCTATTTCATTAAAAAAGAATGGCATTTTGAAGTGTATTGTATCTTCTGTTGTGCCGCTTAAAGGGTTAATGGCACAATAAGCCTGCGAGCAAAGAGATGTTCTGGGTTTCCTACCTACCTAGGAATATCAGTCTACCACGTACAATAATGCCCCAGCTAATGAAGATTTTTTTCGTGATTTTCCTACCTCAACTAACGTAAATGGATTCAGCTAACGAACATTTACGTTGTCCTGAATGCACGCGATAACATAAAACGACCGCGTCGTGAGCTAAATTGTAACGCCAATCATCACATCAGAATTACTGTCATTCGAGTCCGATTAACTAATGTCCACCTCGGAATCTTTTCCCAAAAACGTACCTTCACTTCTCTTTCTGAAAGTTTTTGAACCATTTTATGTAAAATGAAAGATTCAGCTAGTAGAAGATGCATTGAAAAAAAAGAAGAAAAAAAAAAGGATTGTTTGTTTTCATAGCACGTGTTCTTTTTGTGCAAGACTCTTAGCATTAAACTAAACAGTCTAGACCAGTGTTTCCCAAAATGGGCGATGGAATGGTCCAGGGGGCGATAGAAGCTACGGGTGTAACATAGGATCCTATGGATTCGCTTGAGTTGGGGGCGAGAGAAAAATTTCTGAACAAGGGGGGAGATGGAACAAAAAGTTTGGGAAACTGTGTTCTAGACCAGGCATCTTCAACCCTTTGCTCGCGACCACCACGGTGCAGGGCCGTCTTAAGAGTATCATGGGCCCCCGGGCCAATTGATTTTTCTGAGGCCCTAACACACAACTTCTCGAAAATTTCAACCAGATCTCATTTTTGTGATTCCCCTCTTCACTTGAGGCCCCCGGGCCGTGCCCGGGTGGGCCCATGCTTTAAGACGGAACTGCCACGGTGTTCCCTGAAGCAACCAGAGTGCTCGATGCTCGTGTCCGATTTCGATCTCGCGAGCACTTGATCAACTTTGCAACTGAACACCCTTTACAAATTGCATTCAGAGAATGCTGATTTCCTGCATTCGTTATGTCAAACTTGTCGTGAGATTGCTCTTCTTTTTAGGTTGGGTACAGGCAGTGCTCGCGACAAGAAAAAGGTTGAAGACCTCTGGTCTGATCATTCTAGTAGCTTGGCTTTTCCATCTGCATGCACGAGACACAGCTGATCAAATCATAAATAGATACTAAGGGGAGACGAACTCCACTTAGTTGTGTTAACACCAGCTTTAGTAGACAGAAGCAGGTGTATTGATTGTGTGCATAGTGTAAAATAAAAAGATCTTCAGCAAATCATCTTCCCTTATATTCTCATTTATCGAAGTTTGAAGTTGTTCATTTTAGCCTTTGGTCAGTTTTCCTTTTTTACAGCACTCCTTGGTGATTTAACAGGAAACCGTATCTTTAAATTTTGGGCAGTACGTGGAATGAATTGAACGGTTTTCCATAGAAACTCAAGGAAAATCGCGTTTCGGCTAATGTGATTCCGAAACGAATTATCTTCGTTAGCCGAGGTATACTTTATTCTTGAAAATAATAGCACCACATATCTCATTATCCACCTGAAGCTATCGGGCCGTGTCCAGGTAGGCCCATGCCTTAAGACAGCTCTGGATAGCTGTGAGCAATAGAGTGAACTTCTCGTGAAAATCTCGAGGTTTTCTTCACTTTATTTCTGGACTATACGTACAGGGGTTCTATGCAGACCCTTCTAAATATTGAACAAAAGCTCCAATACGGTTTTTCATTGTGCTTTTTCCGATTCTTACAATGAAAGTCGGATGTCACCATTCCTTTTTTTTTTTTTTTTTTGAAATTTCGTTACCGTAAGCATGACGTATTGCCGTCGCAGGGTGTTGGACACTTCGAGCCCATGCTGGAAAAGAAAAAATGATTTCCCGAATTTCACGTCAATCTACGCATTAGACTCCTGCACAGCTCTTTAAAGCAGCCAAGAAACTTTATCCACCTTGTACCATCAAGCTCTGCTAAGCCCCTCATAAAATTAGAACATTTTAAGAAACCGCACGTCATTAAAAGATTTTTGTAATTGCAAGTATACTTAATCCTAAAGCCGACGCCTAAAAAGATTGCCTCGTGGACAAACAATTTGAAATATTACCGAATTATCGAATCGCCTATATTCAAGGCGATTCTATAATTCCCCTTGCCGAATTTTACTAACGAACCGTTGATCCTAGAGACGTACTTGGAAATACATACAATTATTTACATATAATTAGAAAAAATGTCCCAAAACGTTTAGAACTCAGATACGCCATTCACGTTGCAAGGGGTTGTGCAGTTTTTATTGAAATAAAAAAACAATTTTTTATACGGATACCCTGTCCTCAAAAATCCAATTAGGAAGTTGTTGCCCTGTCTTTCCTAGGGTCCACCAAAAAAAAACTCCACGTTTCTAAGTGCAATATTCGAATGTGTATTTAAAAGTCGGGGAAATATGAATTCAAAAATCTGAGACAGGTTGGGAAAGAACAGCATAAATGAGGGAAAGAAGCGTTGTCCGTTAGTTTACATGCTGTTTTTTCCTAACTTTTCACTGATTTTTGAATTTAAATATCTTAGCAAACATTGACTTAGAAACGTGGAACTTTTTTGTTAGTCTCAGGAGAGACAAGGCAACAGCTTTATAACTGGGTTTTCAGAACAGGGTGTCCCTATAAAAAGTTAATTTCTACAATTTAATAACTTTCCAACCACTTGCAATATGAATGGCATACCTGAAGTCTACACGTTATTTGGATATGTTTTTCTAATTGGAAGTATGCCTCTAGGACCAACGGTTTGCCAGTAAAATGTAGCAAGGGGAATTATAGAATCACCCCCTAGAATGGTGTATTGATACATTTTCAACTCGAATGATAGTGCATATGAATCGCGGTAATTCAGAGAATCTTGTGCTGGAATTACAATATAACATGTTGATATTGTCTATCAAGTATGGTCGTAGAAAAGCATCTGGAAAACTAGGTAGGGCATTCCCAACTTTGAAGCGATTTTCATTCAGATCCTATGATCTAGAGTTTAGAAGGCCTATCGAGAGTTATGAGATCGTAAAATTCTCTGAACTAGTTATTTGCCATTCGTGAACAATGAAGAACCATGCCTTGAGAATAATACTGGGAATACGCTTTGTGTATAGGGCTTTAATATAGGGCATCCATAATTAAAATACCCTATTTTAAAGTAGCCTACGGCAGAACCGTAGCATGCCTTCTCAGGGCCCCCTTCAAAGGGTTATTATTATACAAAATAAGTGTAGATTTTTTGTGGGACCCCCATTCGGCTCGCGGCCCTGGGGCAGTGCCCCGGTTGCCCCAGCATAGTTACGGTCCTGGCCTACAGACGAAACCAGTCATCAGAAAATTGTGAAATTTTGTGCAGGACCTCATGAAGTGATGGGAATTTGTTTCAGGGGGAAACTAATTAGTTGCACATGTCGTCACCAGAGGGCGTTTTATTAAGAAATGACACATTTAGGCAAACGTTTACAACTTTAACAATTGTTAAACACTTTTACAATTGTTACTGCAACAAAACATGTTCCACGTGATGGCCATCATTTTCAGATACCATGTGAAATCGCAAGATGGCATGTTCCACAACTGACCGAAGTGTGTGCGGGGAAATGTTCAGCACGTGGCGTGAAATGCTGCCTTTAAGGACAGGTAGAGTTCTTGGATTGTCACGACTTACCAGACGTTTCAAATGCCCCCAAAGCCAAAAATCGGATGGATTAAGGTCCGGGGATCGGGGAGTCCATAGATTACAGGGGCGTCGGAAGTGTTTTGAACCTGTGGGTGCCGGTCTTGAGATTCATGTAGGAAATTTCGATTTTTGAATCAATTCTGTGGGTGCTCGGACCCGTTCTACAAACTTCCGTGGGTGCTCGAGCACCCACAGCACCCCCGGCTCCGACGCCACTGATTAGGGAAGTGCCGGCTGATGGCACGTTCTTTGTAAAATGTGTTTTAAGAACATTCTTAACACACACTGCAATGTGTGGAGGAGCTCCGTCTTGCATAAAGATTGTGTCTGCAAAGCAGTGACGTGCTTGCAGAGCCGGAACAATTTCGTTCTGTAACAGCAATGCATATCGCTTCCCGGTGATCGAACATGTCACTGGACCTGTGAACGTAACTCCTCGTATAAGTAGGGGCCGAGAATGAATGATGCAGTAGATCCACACCATACCGACCGTCACTTTTGGTGAATGCAACGGAACCTCTAAGATAGCGTGCGGATTTTCTGGTTCCCAAATTCGGCAGTATTGACTGCACCATCCAAGTAAAAATGCGCTTCGTCTGTCCAGAGGATATTCCAAGGTCATTCTGAATTGACCTCAACGCGAGCTAGAAACTGTAATAAAAATCAGATTCGAGCGTCATAATCATGTGGAAGCAATCACTGCACAAGTGAAAGTTTGTACGGATAATATCGGAGAATATTTCGCATGATCTTATGGACAGTTGAACGTGGCCTATCCAACGCCTGTGCTACACGCTTAACACTAGTGCTACCACGAGAATTTGAAGCTTCTGTCCTCTTCCAACACCTTCTAGAGCACCTTCTGCTCTAGAGGGTATTGCCTCTTCCACCTGAAGAAAACTCTCCTGTACTGCGTTTATAGAAACGGGGTTTCTTCCTCTTCCAGGACGAACAGCCAACGATCCCGTAGTTTCAAATTTCGTCATCATACGCCGAAGGTTTTTAACATTCATTGGACCTTTTTGAATCCTCTTCCAAGTCCGATATTTCCGTAGAGAAGTTACTGCGGAATTGCTGTTTTGGTAAAACAATTTAACCAAGAAAGCACGATCTCGTAAAATCGTCATTGTGAGCAGCAGACACATTGAGAAACAAGATCTACGTGAATGTTTCCAACGGTTGCGTGACATCACATAAATTTACATGTTTACTACAGGTATTCAAAGTGAAACACCCTCTAGTGGGGACATGTGCAACTAATTTTTTTTCCTATTGAAACAAATTCCCATCACTTCATGAGGTCCTCCACAAAATTTCACACTTTTCTGATGACTGGTTTTTGCCTGTAGGCTACTTTAAATTAGGGTCTTTAATTATGGACGCCCTGTACTGGCTCATATAGTAATACGTTTTGATGAAATAGCCCCAGCAAAGTATGATCAGCTCGTTTATGACCTCGGTTTTATTGTCTGATTTTTTCCCTACTGAAATGTGTGCAATATTGGCATTGCCAAAAGAGTTCCTGATATTGAGCATACATTACCGTCTTTCTTTCAACTCGCAAATTTTCAATCGCTAATGGATCAATTTACTATTGATTTGTCCTCACGGAGGTGAATTGTGTCGGAATATTTGTCTATAGAGAAGACGAACAGTGTGCATATATGGCTAATACCAGGCTTTCCAGATTCAAAAACTGAGAAAGGAGGACACCTGCGCGTGCACTCTTGCTAACACCAGTTTTCCCAACTTTCATAACAGATGGCATCACTATCCTGACAAGAAACCACCACCACAATATTTTTTCCCTATTAAAACAGAACTGCTGAAAAAGCAAAAAGGGGAAATCGGAAATAGCGATCCATCTCCCTTCACTTATAATGAACTGTTTCCACCGTCTGGTCAATTTTATTGCTTTACTAGGGGCAAAACAAGAGGTTTTTTTCGCAAAGAACCTCGACTTTTGTTACACTCATTGACATATCTGAGCCTTGTTAAGCTCTACCCTGAACAGTTGGACAATTCCCCACTTTAGTACAGGGCATTAGCTGTTGGCAGTGATGGTAACTCGTGGGAAATATTGGCCAAAATTTGTCCATATGGAAAATGTCTTGGCGTTTGTGGGAAATTTTGAGAGTTCATCAAACAAAATAATTTTTATTGAAAGAAAAATATAAATGCAAAACACAATGCTTTTCTATATATATATATATATATATATTGCAAAATACTTAACTACATACTTCCACCGATAGATAGCAGCACAATTTTCGGAATGTGTGGGAAAAATTTAGTCAAAGGGGAAATTTTCGAGGAAAATTTCGCTTGACGAGGTTACCATCCCAGCAGGGGCGTAGCCAGAAATTTCGTTCGGGGGGGGGACCACTTTCATTTCGGGGGGGGGACCAAACCCCCAAGTCCCCCCCCCCCCCTGGCTACGCCCTTGCATCCCAGGCTGTTGGTGAACAAAAATGGTAATCTCAAAATGGGTGTTGTGGTTTTCTTCTTCCAGAGCTGTTTTTCGGACTGTCTTTTTTATATTATAAAGGAGCAAGCTAGGCCGTGGTTAACCTAGCATCTGCTCTGCTTGTCGGCAACTTGGGTTCTTGTATTCTGGGAATTTTGAAAGTGATTCGTCAAAGTGTGGGAACTTATGTGGAAAAAAAATACACACGCTCACACAAATAATATCAATGAAGAGATATATGTTTCAGAGTGACAAAAAGGCGAATTTTCTAAAACGTAGGAGGACGCTTGAAATGACATCAAAAAAGAGGACGTCTGGTAACACTACCTAATACGGAACGAAGCGAGTAATATGATGGTGCCGCTATCTATCTCTCGAATTCAGAAAATGTATTTTTTTCGTAATGTCGTAGGTCTTTCGATAAATACTGTAATAAATAAATGAGAGCATCTCAAAGCATGATTTATATTCGATTTTATGACATTTGTATAACACTTATTGCAGCATGTCGTTTTCAATCCTCCTCAATAGAGGCCAAACAAATTTTTAAAGTTTGATCATTTTTGTCGCATCATGATCATTTTCTGCACACGAGGGTTAATTAGACCGGGACCTACAATTTATTGCCGAGTAAGAACGGCAGTCTTTTTTAATACTCAATGAGAGGTTGGTGCGCCCCTCGATGTGGAATTCCCTGCGGTAGCAATCTTTTTCTGTGGTCATGTCGCCGTTTCTGTTGTACCACTGGGTCAGGAAAGGCGAATGGATATACAATGCAACGCATCACTCCTCCTCTTGCATGAGGGTTATATGTCCAACAGGGGAGTCCCGTATATACGGGAGGGGGAGTGGAAACTTTCAACTCCCCCTCCCCATGTTTCCTTCATGTCGTTGGCGCTCTGGTAATAAGCGTATCTATTTCTGGTTTGTCTTGTAAAATCATAGTTGGGCTTCCCAGTTGGAACTGCATTGCCTGTTGCGTTGCAAAAAAAAAAAGTTACCGTGGTGAAATAGAATGGCTAAAATCGAAAGCCGTGGGTATTTTACTGCTGTCACATCTCGGGCCTTGAGAAAATTTTTCAAAATTTGATGCAGAAAAAAAAAGTAAGTAATTTAAGGGCCCTTTCACACGGAGCGGTCCGGAAGAAGTTTTAACAATTGGTACATACGGAGCCTTTCATACGATGCGGAATGCTCCCACACCTTTGGAAGTGTTCATGAGGGTCCGGATGTCGTCCGCATGTGTCAAAACCTAAGTGCGGGCTCCGCATCCGAACATACAAGTTTTGTACATTGGGTTATTCGGAGCTATTCACACGACTGGTGTCCGGGTGAAATTCGCCCGCATCTTTGGCTACTTCTTAAAATGAATTTTACACATGAATTTTTTTTAATTATTTGCCATAAATACCCTTAAAAATATCATATGAAGGTCCCTGTTCATCAAAAGGATGTACTCAGATACGTCTATCCCTCCGTTTCCTTCTGAGATAAAGGAGATATAGCCACTTTAGAGCCGCCTTTTGTGAATACTTTACAATTTTATACAATAAAACCTGCCCACAACGGCCACTGACGGGACCAAAATTATAAGCCGTTCTGTAATTCATTACGAATATTTAATTGAATAAATACTGTAATAACTTTTAAATTTAATTAAAAAAATTCGTGAAAAAATTTATTTGAAATTCGTGCGGGGCGAAACGCCTGCATCTTTAGTGCTCGTGTGAAAGGACATGCGGGTCCGGACCCGCGTCTGCTCGTGAAAGGGGCCTAATGTCTGTCTTTCTTTCTTTTGTCTTAAACAGAGCACAACTCAGGTCTATCACCATGGGCAAGTTACTACCTAGTCAGTTGTGCCGGAAGTGTAAGTGTATGTACTTAACAGTGCGTATGAGTGTTGTGTATGGTTTTCAGTGCTGCCATCTATATTTCAGAAGTAAAGTGAGTGAAATGTAATGACTGAATATTCATATTGTTTGTAGGCCTGTTGCTTTCTGCGGCGAGACTTTTTAACGGGGGGATCGGCTCGCATTTGCGCCTAAGTTAGTTTACTGTCTGCCAAAACATTCGAATCCGGTGTCAAAGCCATATATTTTGCTTCAGGGGATTTCGGTTATTTTGTGTGATATCAAAAACCGGAACCAAGTTCAGTTTGTTCTTTAAAAATTTTGCACAAATGTTTGTCTATCTGCGGTATTTACATTGACATCTCTTCGATTCGTGAAGGCTTTCCTGTTGAGTTGACTTAGTCTAGACATGACGCAAGGCATTTTAAACCATATATTGTTAACAGACAACGGTTATTTTTTTGAAAGCAACTATTATTGACGCAGACTTGTATGCAAACTCCTAGAATGAAGAGAATTCACTTATTAACTGCAACACGCCATACACATATCATACGATTCTTCTTTTTGTCAGGTAAAGTGGTCTAAAGAACCAGTTTAGCGACGGAGCATCAAATTTCCCTTGTTTGAAGTCTTCAGCGGTATTCTTTGATCATTTATGTCGCACCACGGTCATTTTCTGCACACGAACGCTAATTAGACCGGGACCTACAATTTATTGCCGATTCCGAACGGCAGGCTTGTTTTTTTTATACTCATCGAGAGATTGGTGCGCTAACCCTTCGATGGGGGACTCCCTGCGGTAGCAATTTTTTGCGGCGGTCAAGTCGCCGTTTCTTGTTGTACCTCTATGTCAGGAAAGTTTTCTGACAAGGACGAACCGGGTATCGAACTCGCGACACCTCTAAACATCCTTCGGTACTTTAGGCGAGTATCTTATCGACCGGGCTACCGCGCCCCTTCTATTCTTTGAAGAGACAGAGCCAAAGCGAAACAACACTGAAGATCATAGGTGGATATATAGAGGGGATCAGGAGAGACCCGTTCAGAGAAAAAAATTTTAACATTGACATAGGCCTGAGGGTGGAGAGAGGTGGACATTCACTATACACATACACACCCTCGGTGATTCGCCCCTTCTTACGCTGAGGATACAGCAAAAGTGATTTAGTGACAAAAAACTTGTTTGTTCCAAGACAGTACGATCAAAGCTTCCTAGGGGGTTTTGGTACGACCGACCCCTGAAATATTTTTCCTGTGTTCTTAAAACGAAATAGACCTTTGAATCTTTCTTAAAACACATAGACCTTTATGAACCTTCTTAAACAAAATATCTTTCTAACGGGGTGTTCTGAAAAAAAACGCCAAAGTAGCATTACTCAATAAGGAGAATATTTCGAAAAGGGGGTGTTAAATAAAAGGTAGTTATATGGGTTGGGATTAACGAGGTAGGAGCGAAAATTGCTGAATCTTTCTGAATACAAAAATTTCTTAGTATCCACTCTGGAGGGGTGACAGCGATTCCAGTACTGCTTCGGGAAAGTTGCTGGTATAGGGCAGTATTTAGAAGTTTGACGCAGGTCTGAAGGACATTTGTTTTTTTGCTCGGGGTTAAATTTCTTGGACTTTCCGACATGTCCGCTGGGATGAAATTCACCTGAATAGGCGGCGGGGGGGGGGTTCTTCGAGATTTACGACAGGCTGAGGTTTTTTACTCCCAGACCTGTCAGAAGGTAATGTGGGGTAATCAGTGAAAATTATCATTGAGTAAAACTAGGGAAATATGTAGTATACTCAATTGGATGGCATCTGACCCAACAATGCAACATAGCGAAAATTAAATGTGTTCTATAAATGTGTTTTATAATAAACGCTAGAAGCTTTTGGGGGTAACAATAAAGACATTTTGCAAACTGATTTCTGTGGATGGCCGAGATACAGCCATTACAGAAATTTTGGCAAACGATGGGGATGAGCCCGTCTTACACATCTCTAGATACGATATTTTTTTCAAAAATAGGTCAGGTAGAAAGGGGAGAGGAGTAGAAGATATTTCCTTAATTTCCACCTTGGGAAGCTTGAGTATATTTGGAGTTAATAAAGTTCAACTGTATTTAAAAAAAATTAGAATAATTGAAAAATTGAATCCTAAAAGGAAGGAAATATAAGGGTTCATCAACAAGAGCTGAATGTGGAAAAAATTATCTGGTATAATTAAGAACGGTAAAATAATTCTGGACCAAAAAAACATCTGGTTTATCTCAGAGTCCCCTTGACTAAAGCCCTTTCAGCCTTTTACAATGGATGTCTTCAGGGGCGGCACATGAGGTTTTGCACCCCGGCGGCAGGTGAGCTAGAGCCGCCCTTGGTCCAACGTGACAGGGCGGCAGTTGACAGTAATTCAGCATAGGCAACTGAACTGGTGGATCCGGTCCTCAAAGAAGAAAAGTTGGATACACTTGTGTTTTCCGAGACCTTAGCAACGGAAAGTTACTTCCAGAGATGGAAGAACTCCAAGCACTCCAGTAGTAGCCAAATCACAAAATAAGGAACTACGCTTTATGACATGAATGTCGCTCTCCACTTGTTAATACAAGATATACAGAAGACTGGATGTTGTGAAGATATTTATTATTTGAGATGTTAATTTTTTTTTTTCTATCTCCTCTGTAGCTTAGTGGTCAGAGCACTCGTCCGGCAATCGAGGGACCCGGGTTCGACTCCCGGTAGAGGCAGAGATGAGTTTTTTCCTTCCTTAAAAAATTAACATCTCAAATAATAAATATCTTCACAACATCCAGTCTTCTGTATATCTTGTATGAACTACGCTTTCATATACGAGTTGAAGCGCTCCAAGCGCCATCCAGTGCTGTCTTAAAGCATGGGCCCACCCGAGAACGGCCCGGGGGCCTCAGAAAAATGAGAAGCAGTTGAATTCTTCGAGAATTTCACTTAGCCCGGGGCCCATGATGCTCTTAAGACGGCCTTGGCGCCATTTGCAGTAACTTGCGTACTAGGGAGAAAAATTTCTTCGCCGCGCACGCATAGCCGAGAAACACGTGTGCTGACGTGAGGAAGATGGTGAACGTATCGCCCAAAGCTGGGTAGAGTATTGATACTGAGTCACGTAGTCTCTCGACAATCAACACGGCGAGGACACGACGTCGTCCATTGTCAGTCGTTGGGACGACTGCATCAGCGCCATCAGATGTCATCCCTCAGTGATGGTAACCTCGCTAAGCAAAATTTCCCTTTTGACTAAATTTTTCCCACACATTCCGAAATTTGTGCTGCCATCTATTGCTGGAAATATGTAGTCAATTATTTTACACTCGAAAAGCATTGTGTGTGTGTGTTTTGCATTTATATATTTTTTCAACAAAAATTCTTTTGTTTGATGACCTCTCAAAATTTCCCACAAACGCCAAGAAATTTCCCATGTGGACCAATTTTTCCCACGAGTTACCATCACTGTCATCCGTCGTGCTTTGTGAAAGGATCCTATTCTTTCTTCACTTGACTGCTCGCCTACCACGACAAAATGGCTGCCGGCACTTTTCTCGGACGACCAAAATCGTTGCGTGTGAAAGGGGCCTTACTTATCGGTCGTCACACTGTAAATGAAGTTTTTTTCACGCTAGGATATAGGGAAGTGCAGGTTCCGTTTCACAATCTCGACAAGGTCGAATTTAAAAATTCAATTTCGCCGTATAAACCGCACTTGTGTCGGGATTTCCATTTCTCGCGATGAGGGGCGCAGATAAGAATAATAAATTGCGATCAAATAAATTTTCAAATTTTAATTTTGCCGTATAAGCCGCACTTCGCCATTTTCTGTCGGGATTTGCATTCGAAATTGGCCATTTCGCGAACTGACTAGCCCGGTTGACCCTTCCAAATATCCGAAATACGGGCTTTGGCCTTTGTGTATATCGATCGCTATATATCCCTTTATCGATGCCTATGATTCGAGGTTATCGCCGTATTGGAGTATTTTTTTGTGTGACAATTATGGCCATTTATAATTAGCCATAGCTAACCATAATAATTATGGTTAGCTATGGCAACTCTAACAGTCAAAGGAATCTGAATATCGATATCTTAGTGATCCATATATAGGGATCGACATGTAGGGCCCGGCGAAAGTCCGTAATTCGGACATTGGCTGGGTCAACTGGGCTGGCCAGTTCGCGAAGTATTCTTATCTGCGCCCTCTCGTCGCGAGAAATGCAAATCCCAACAGAAAGCGCGAAGTGTGGTTTATACGGCGAAATTGAATTTTTAAATTCGACCGTGTCAGGATTTTGACCCTGTCGGGACCCAGACCCGGGAAGTTCATACTTTGGGAAAGTGATAGCAATCCCTGAGTGATAACATTATCCACATAGGCGGAGAAAGACTTGGAAGTTTGGGGGGGGGGGGCACGATGATGATGTCAATTCATATATACACATATACATTAGATTTGACCACTCCACTTTTGACGCTGGGGGGTGGGGGCAACGCCCCCCATAATTATACAAATACAACGTCACAACAGGCAAATTGCCCAACGAGGTGGCTGACTTAAGAACATCATGGATCCCCGAGCCATTTTTTGGAGGCCCTACCTACTACTGCTACACCACACATGCACCCCGCCCACAATTCGGAAGCGGCATCTACTGCAATGGTCTTCAAGAGCCGGTCAGCATTTTGGCCAATTCGTGTAGCGAGAGGTGCCGGAATGAAGAAAACATTGAGGGGAGCTGAAAGTTTCCAGTTGTCCCATATCTAGCCCTTAGGCAGGCGGGGGATTGGTGCGTTGCATTGTATATTAATAAATTATTGGGGCTCAGCCAGGGCCGTCTTAATAGCATCGGGGCCCCCCGGGCCAAGTGGTTTTTCTGAGGCCCTTACTGGTAAATTCTAGAAATTTTTTACCGGATCTTATTTGTGTGAGGCCCCTTTTCTCTTGAGGTGCCCGGGTGGGCCCATGCGTTAAGATAGCACTGGGCTCAGCCCCCTTGTAAAATTTATTGGGGGGAGCATAAATAGTCCCAGCCCCAAGGTTTTGGCACCCATGCATGTAGCTGCTACATAACTTCAGATTTAACAAATAAATGACCAAATCTATATTGGCTTCTATTTGTCTTGGCCATCAGCAAGTTGGTGAATTATTTATCCCATGGTCTACTGTATATGGTCTTTTCATGAAGTTACTTGATTGATTAACAAGTTTCTGCAAGGTGTCCTTTAAGTGAAAATACAGCCCCTTTACCTCATTAACCATCCGTCGTAGAGGTATGATTCCAATTTAAAAAAATTCTCAAAAGGAGTTCAAAAATTACCCTGCACCAGTTTTGAGAGTGAAAATACAGTGTGTCACAAAATAAGAAATCAAAATTTTTATAGTCTTCTTCTCCTCTAAATTCCAATTAGGACGTTGTTGCCCTGTATTTCATGAGGCCAACAGAAAAAATTCCATGTTTCGCTAAGATATTTGAATTCGAAAATTTATGAAAGAACAATAAAAATGAACGAAGAATGCTCCTTTCCCTCATTTTTGCTGGCCTTTCCTAACTTTTCTGACGGTTGAATTCGAATATTTCAGCGAATATTGCACTTAGAAACTTGGAATTCTTTTTGTTGGTATCAGGAGACAGGGCTACAACTTTGTAATTGAAAATTAGAGGATGGAGGACCGTATAAAAATTTTGATTTCTTATTTTGTGTCACACTGTATTTTCACTCTCAACAACTGGTGCAGGGTAATTTTTTAATGCCTTTTGAATATTTTTTAAATTGAAACTATACCTCAACGATGGACAGTTGATGAGATAAAGGTCACATTAGCACTTACAGGACACCATGTATATTTACAGCTCTGAGTTTTGATAATAACAGAGATCACACTCCATAACAATAGTTTTGTTATCTTTTTTCAGCTATGGAGGAAAATTGAATACGCTGACAACAGCAATATGAGCCAGTCTACAGAATAAAGATGACCCAAAGACAATTATTTTTTGCAAAAAAGAAATTAGAAAACAGGAATCCTCTATATTTTTATGTATGCAAGCATAAACTCCAGTCGTAGTACATCACTGTAACAGGGCTGTCTTAAGAGCACCATGGGCTCCCGGGCCAAGTGATTTTTCCAAGGCTCTACCAGGCAAATTTACATGAATATTCCTGAAAAATTTCAACTATATCTCATTTTTGTGAGGCCCCATTCTCTTGTGGCGCCCAGGTGGGCCCCATGCGTTAAGATGACACTGCACTGTAACACAATTTTGCTAAATGATGTTAGCACACATCTAGCAATTACACATATTTGCACAGAAAAAATTACTTTGTTTTCAAAAGAGAAACAATTTTTGCAGTAAGTCAACTATATTTTTTATTTGCAACATGCAAAACATGGATTTTTTGAAGCACTTTTTGTTCAATATATCTTTCACCCTCATCTTTCATGTGATTGTACATATATTATATTGTATCGTGTGTCTTGAAACATAATAAAATGGCATTTCTTGCAATACAAACATAACCACAAGTTTTTATATACAATAATACAAAAGTAATTTTTTTATCATTGGATCATTTTTGTGTCATCATGGCCATTTTCTGCACACAAGGGTTAATTAGACCAGAACTTACAATTTATCGCAGATTCTGAATGGCAGACTTTTTTATACTAACCGAGAGGTTGGTGTGGTCAGGGCTGCAACTAGTTTCTTGGTCAGCTGGGGCAAGCACACATTTTGGTGCCCCCTTGTAATGTTGAAGGAGAGATCAAAAGATGAAATTTGCGCCCCCTCCGGTTCAGTGCCCAGGGTAGCAGATCTGCCTGCTCCCCTCTAGTTGCAGTCCTGGGTGCGCTAACCCCTTGATGTGAGACTCCCTACGGCAGCAATCTTTTTCTACAGTCATGTCGCATGTCTGATGCTCCCCTGTATCAGGAAAGTTTCTGACAAGAACGAACCAGGTATCGAACTCGCAACACCTCTAAATGGATGAGGGTCAGTTGCACTGCTCGTAAAACCTGTCAATCAAATCCGAGGGTTAATTGCACTGGATTCCCCCTCTTATCAGATGGATTAGTTGCACGGGTGGAGGCTAGATAAGATTAACTGAACCTTATCTTATCTATAGTAGTTGGAAGAAGTATGTACTAGACCAGTGGTTCTTAACAAGGGGTGCCCCCAGGAAAGCATTTTTGGGGGTGTGAGATGTAGAATAAAAATTTAATATATGGCTGACTGATTATATTCCTGAAAATTGAAATGATACAAAATATTGAATTTTTCATTTCAAAAATATGAATCATACCTATCCTTCTGACACCTCATTTTTTTACCTTTTGCTCTCAGAAATGTGTGTCACAAAATTTTAATGTGCCTAATATTTATATGTAAATTGCAAGGATTTAGAAAACACACACTTATATGCAGAGGCAGGTTGAGTCAGAAGAAAATACTATATCGGTTCCCTGAAATGAGAAAAATTGGGATAGGCTGTGTCATAGACATGGCCGCAAGTTTTGACGTGAATATCTTTTTTGTACCGTGAATCGTGTGGTAGGTAATGACATATTATCATCTGCTTTGTGATTGGAATAGCTAACAAATAATACCAACGTCATCTATTTTTGTTGTGAACTGTTCAAGATATTGTGGAAAACAATTTGTTATGAATTGGGCCTGCTGCTCAGATGGGATGAGATATTGGAACTGGAATATCATTTAATGCACCTTTGCAATGTGTATCTGACAATACCATTGCTTTTGACCTGCGTTTGGTACTTCCTGAGATATGAGTGTTTAAAGAATTTTGTCACACACAACTTTTTGTGAATGCTCCCAGTATCGTCAGATGATTTAAAAGATGTATTCATTTAAAAAGTGTAAAGTTTAGATTTTGCACGGCCCTTCAGAAATTGGTGTCCAGCGCATGTGCCCAGTGTGCCTGCTGTTAAATCTGCCTCAGTTTACATGCAAGTTTTTGGATGCCTTTTCAAAGTTTCTTTTGTGTTAATGACTAAAGACCCATTTCTTTTTAAACTTATAATGAATGATAATAATTTAATAAAAAAGTATTTTATTAGAATGCGAGCCAGCACACGTATTCAAATGGAATTTCAACACTCTTATTTAGAACAATTTCCATGTGCTCAGTGGGAACCATTTCCAAAGCTAGGAAGGCAGCTTTGCAAGCACATATACTAGTCATTACTCCTTTGCAAATGGGGTTTTCATCACTTTTGCTTGCGAAAACAGTAACCACAAACAGCTAGAATGTAGGTGATAATATGCAGGTAGTCTTTTAAATAAAGAATCTCAATTTTTCAAAATTTCATTTATTATGAAAAAGAAACAATTAGTCACTAAAAGTCGGACATGTACAGTAATTTTAATTTTGTTGCATTGATACCCATGTACATCTTCTTTAATAAATTAGTTTTGCAATTTAGAGGGTTGACATTTTAGTTTTAAATTTTTATTACAATTAATTATTGGATAATTAATTTAGTTCATAACAGAAATCGAAATTTTCACTCCATAATAGTCTTAAGCATAGATGAAGTGTGAAGGAAAACTAATGTGCGGGGTGGGGGAAAAAGCTTTCTTTTAGCAATCAGTATCAACAGAAAAGTGGGGGGTGCAGCATCCAGTGAAATTCAGGCATAGATAACAAGAGTGAAGCAGTGCAATTTGGTAGCCACACCTACCTTCCAGTACAACTGACCCATCTCCTTCTAAACATCCTTCAATACTTTAGGCAAGTATCTTATGAACCTGGGCTACCAGCCCAAAAGTAATTTTAACAAGCTTCAACTGCTTCCATGGATTTGCCATGGCTTGAAGGCAAATGCCTGATAAAAAAAAAACGGAAAATAAAACTTTTAAACTTTAACTTAGGATACAATCACAATTCAAGCAACTGGAATTTTCTATTTAACAATGGATGAAAATAAGTACAGATTGTGTGTACTAACTTTATGGTGTCACTTAAAAAACCAAAAGGAACAATGAAAATGAATTTTAGTCAAATTGAAGATAAAAATATTGTAGAATTACAAATTACATGCAGCATAGTTAAAAGCAATATTGACACTTCATAGACAAAACAAGCAAACACAATAATAATAATAAAAGAAACTATCTGAGGAAAAAGCATTCTTCCCTCCCTCTACAGATGGCCAATCAATTTAAATAATAGAGTTCTACATAACATTTCCTGTTCCCTCTGAAATTATACGCAATCTAGAGGTTAAGCCACAACCAGACATCTCATTCCAAACAGCAACAGACATTTCCATTAACTATATTTAATGTGTAAAACTGGAATTTTTAATATGATACAAATGTTTACATTCAAAGCCATTGAAAAAGTATTCAACAAAATACTAGTCAAACCCTGATCTATGTCTCTTTTTTTCCTCATAATTGCAGCCAAAACTTCTGGTAATGTTTCAATGTCAGGACTATGGATGCTTATTCTAGAAAAAAATAACTTGAGTAATTTCCAAATGTGTTTCATAATTTCTTTCTGCATTCAGGGTAACGCAGGTACACAGCTGCAAACAAATAGATAGGATTTTTATAGTTCATTTAAATGTTTACAGAGTTTTTGATCTGTTGTGCTTTCTCTCTGCAAAGAACTTCAAATGGATGAAAAAAAAAATTAAAATTTCAACAAAAATTATAAATTTTACATTTAAAAAATATATAAACGTGAGAAATAAAATGGAATCTAAATCTTAAGGGAAATAAAATTCAAAAATGGGTAAAAAAAACTTGATTTCCACTGTGTTGTAAAAAAAAAGGATGTTTCTAATCAGAGGTGGGGCGGGGGGCCAAGTCAACCAAAAATGCACACACACACACACATTCTTGGTTTTACCTAACATTTTCATTAATATTTCTAACACTACTGGCCAACACAACTAAAGAGGAAAGTCTATCAATATTACTGAGTGGGGTGCATAATGTACTGAAAAAATCAGTTTTAATTTTTCAATAACATATTTATGCCAAAAATAAAAATGAAAATTTATAAGCCAAACAAACCTCAAACATAAATATCAGTCTTCTTGAATACATTAAAATTTAAAAATGAGAAGCCAGAGTTTCCTGGCTAGTTCTTCACTGCTACAACTATAATGAAACAACTGGTGTTTAATAAATATTATTTAGTCACAAAGTGTATATCATGCAATGCAAAATATACTTTAATTAAACACTTTCAATCTCTTCACAAGAGAAAGCATCACAATTTCCAATGTTTCTTAAATTAAATTAGTCTTAGTCTTCTTGTATTCTTATCAGCCACCTCGTTGGGCATTTTGCCTGTTGTGGCGTTATATTTGTATAAAATTGACAATCAAATAATTAATGAAATGGGAATCAAAATAACTAGAAAATATTTTGGAGAAAAAATATTAATTTGAATCTCAAATATATGCACTTAAAAAAGTCTCTTGTCAAAATATCAATAAACACAAGAATAAAAAAAAACCTGAACAACTGAAACATCTCATGTAATATAAATTGTAAATTTAAATCAAGACATGTTAAGAACACTTTAAACAGTGAAAAGTTAAATTTTCATAGCGTGAATGAAATTAAATTTTTTATTCTATCTATTAGCAATGTAAAATAATTTTTTTTTGTCATTTGCAGCAATACCTAAATATATATAAAAATTTTAAATCCATACCTATGAGAATTTCATCAAAAATATTTAACTTTTTAATTTATTTGATAAAACTTTATTGGGTAGGCCCTGACTTTCATGGTCATGAAATTTCTCTTTATTTTTATATGTATTTTATGAAGAAAGTAGCAAAATATTCTTTAGAAATTATGTCTCATTCATAAATAAATTTTTACATTCTAGATATTCATTTGCTTTCTTTGCACATACTTCTAATAAAACTAACCAACACATAATTTAAAATAAAAACTGAGTATTTATAGTATACAAATTTGTATTATTGTTCTGATTTATATTGCAAATCAAATATTCATAGTGCACCATAATAATTTAATTTTACATGCTAAATCATAGTTATCTAAACTTTTTGTTCCATTGCCCCCTTATTCAGAATTTGTTTTTCTCTCATCGCCCCTGACTCAAGTGAACTCATAGGATTATCATCTCATACTCGTAGCTTCTATCACCCCTGCCCGGACTGTTCCATTGCTCACCAGGGGGCAATATTGTCCACTTTGGGAAACACTGCTAAATCTACATTTATGACACAACAGAACAATTTCATAATGACAATATTATATTTGACATGAAAGATATAAGACTGATTCACTAACATAATTGCAGTCTTTAAGATATTGAAACAAAACATTTTTAAACATTTAAAAATTCAAGAATTTATATACATATTAGCTCATTTTAACATATAAAAACTTTCATGGACTTGTAGTAAACTACAGATCAAAACAACATTTTGAAATGTTCCAATGCACTTGTAGAATTTATATTAGTCGTTCAAGAAAATATAATCAGAAGAGAAGACCGCTGCACAAGAAAAACATTTACCAAATATAAATGACAATTTACCTTGCACCTCTTACGTTACAGATTTTAATGCCATAAAAGTTAAGCAGTACAAGTTTTAGGCACTTCTTTCATCACATAATATGTACACACACATCATGTTACTAAAATAGCAGCAACTGATTTGCCAAATCATCATGCACAAAACTATATAATTAATATTCAGGCTGCACCGGCAAAACGTAATGTTACTTTATACAAAAATATATATATTTTATTGCTAAAAAAAGTATTGTTAACCACTTTATTCAAAAAGTTATCTTTTTACATGTTTGGGCATCAAAATTTTACCTTCAGGAACAAGATATCCTTAAATACAAATTATTTATTTATATTAACTTATCTGATATTTTGATGACAACACAGCCTTTATCATTTTTAGTTTAGGGAAAAAATGCAAACCACACCAATGAAATCCTTGAAATTGTTATCAGCAAAAGCTCTGTATTTACTTGCAACATTTTTGACACAAAAATATGGGATTCAATAAAACAAAGCATAGCATACATAAAAAAAGGGGCAAAGTTTGTTTCTCACACATAATTGCCATACAAACTACAAATGCCCAAATTCTAACTGCATGACAACTATTAAGCTAAAGTGTAGAATTAATGAACTTCTTTACATATGGTTTTCTAATATGCACAAATATAACAACAAAACACGAACTTTAAAAGAATATTCATTCAAATATGGGGGCGGGAAACATTTTTATGGAATTTTTCCCTAAAACAGAGATGTACTGAACGAATGCCAGAACTTTGCCACTGGACTTATCCTGTTGCCGAGATCTCTTCCAGCCCAGCTTCGTGGCAGAGTCAGGAACACAACAGAGATGTACTGCAGTTATGCAATAATTAAGTCAAACTCACCAAGTTTTGAAATCTGACACCATTTCCAGAATATGCAGCAAACTTTAAATTGAAAGAAATTCTTGCGAAGTGAAAATATTGCAATCATGAAAGCAGAAAAAATTCATGAAACAAATAAAATTTTTTTGACTATATACTTTAGAGAATTTCTCATGTAAAATTGTATGTATATATATATTTATTTATTTATCTTTTTTTATATTTGTAACATGTCTGTTATATAGTTAAGAAGTATCAATTTCTCATAATTTATATATATATTCATTTTAACACAATTAAATACATCAAACTGTTTAATTCAATGAAAAGGCATATTTTTGGCATTGGGGGGGGGGGGGGAAAGACACAGAGTAGAGTTATCTCAATCTATCACAGAAGTTCTCAACTCTTCATGTGTTCCACACACCCCTTTTTCCGACAAAATATTATTTAAAAATGAGTTGTCTTCTCATCCATATACTCACATACACCTCTCCCAAATCTTTTCAATGCCCTTTCAAGGGTCTGTGAATGCTCCTCCTTTCTAAGGTTAAAACCGCTCTTCTATCACATGTTAAATTTTCATATCACACATTAATCATTATCCTTTTGCAAAATGTTAAACATGCTGCATTACTGAAAAGAAAGAAAACTTTCAATTTCAATATTTTTTTCAACTCTGCAAAGAGACATTGATTCAAGGACAAGGTACATTGGCACAAAATTCTTTTTTTTTTATTGCTAAAATTTATTTCTAGTTTTTGGAAATACTGGTTTCATACAGAACTTACCATATTTAAATTTGTCTGTTTAAGCTCAATAAAATGCAAAATTTAGAAATATTATTTCATGAGCTAAAATCTTATTTTGAATTTAAAAAAAAATCCATGACTGAAAAAAAATTAAAACCACAGCTGACTACATAAAATACTATTGGATTCATTACAGCAATAGAGTGCTGTGATACAGACTAGTTTGTTAATATAACTACACATGAATGCTCAAAGAGGTAACAACCTGGAATTTTGAGACAAATATACATATACAAGTGTATTTATTTAAAACAGCTCTTTTTTTCCTTCAAAAAAAAAAACAGGAAAAAAAATGAAACATAAAATCACATAAATAAAACGCCAAGTGAATCAACCACTTGAATGACATTCATGAAATGAACTAATATCAGAACAAAAAGGCTGATGAAAGCATGGGATCACCATTCACTGGTTGATCATCATCCATCATAAGCTCTTCAAATTGAGAAAATACGGGGGTAGGGCTTGCACAATATGTAGCAGGACTTGGAGTGGAAGATGTTGGTGGGGTAGCATGCAGAGTAGAGTCTTGTTTTACAGTTAGAAACTGCATAATAGGATGACCAGTGCGAATAGAATGACTTGGTGCACTCTTCACAGTTTGCATGCATTGTTCTTTTCCAAGCGTACTGAATTGAGACCTAAAATTACTAGGCATAACAGATGAAGATGTGGCACTACTAAATATTCCACTATAGGTAGGTTCTTGCTTCACTATGGCATTGATATCCGTGTCAGTAGATGGATACCACGTTGATTGGGAGATGGGGATATTATGACGTTGTAATTCTAATTCCAATGCCTATAAAATATATAAAAATATGCCTATAAATATATAAAATATATAAAAATATGCCTATAAATATATAAAATATATAAAAATATGCCTATAAATATATAAAATATATAAAAATATGCCTATAAATATATAAAATGTATAAATATATATTTTAACACTTTTAAAATTTTTTTAAGTAGCATTGGACCAATGGGTTTCAACTAAATTATATATTTTTAAAAAATATGTAGGTACAAAAATGTTTTTTCTAAGTGTTTCTTTTAAAAATTCACATCGTAATGCATTAAAAAAATTTCTTAGTTTCACCCATAGGTGCACAAACTCTGTCTCATTCAAAGATTTTATCTTGATCAACATAACATTCTAAAAATGGTCAGACCAAAACCAACAAAAATTTTCTCTTGAATCATGTGGACACCACATAAATAGGGTTCTACATTGTTGGGGGAAGGCAAGTGGAACACCTGTTGACTTGTATGTGTGAAAAGAAACCAAACAGATTGAAACTAAATTGAAACTCACGGTCCGCATGAAATAATGCTGAAGAATCCCACACATATTAAATTTTCTAACAAAGAAACAGCAGCAAATATTGCAATAATTAAATTGGGATTCAATTGTGTGTTTATTACTGTTTTACCACCCACACAGGGAACCCAGGCTTTTGTACTGCTTCACTTTGGAACATTCCATTTCCACAATACTTCAGCATCCCCTACTCTTATCTATTTCCATCATCAAAATAAAATTTTCATTAATAAGACTATTGTTAAACATCAATAGATTATGCATTAATTGATGCATTTCGTACATCTGTTCCATTTAAAGCTCCTTGTTTTCATTTTTTTGCAAATTATTTTCAACTTTCAGACACCAGTGTAGCATGAAATTCCATCGAAAATCAAATTTAAACCTCTTGCAAGAAAAAAAAAAGACTTACCTGGATTCGCAAGAGAAACTTTTTGTTCATTTGCTCAATTGCACGACATCGGTCTTCAAGCCTGGGTATTTTTTTAACTTCTTTTTTCAAACATTTCACAAAATCTACAGTGGCTTTTAATATTGTGCCTTTGTTGTGCCTAATATCCTTCACAAGTTCATAATACCTAAAAAATTCATACATAGGTGTAACAAATAGTTCCACATAAATTTACTATAACTGCACCCTTGAAAATGAAACGTCATACAAAACATTAATAGTTATAGAAAGATGTTATTTTCTCAGCCCACAATACATCAAATGAAGATAATAAATTGTTAATCAACGAAGATTTAAAAAAAGATATTGACACAAATTGATTATTTAATTAATTAATCAATTAATTCAAAAACATTTTTGTCTCTTTGAAGGGATTTTGTCATACAATAAACACAAATCCATTGAGAAAAAAATTTTAATAGCCAGTTTTGGTTAAGGTTTGAAGAGGATATACAAAAAAAATTCCCATATATTCTTTTCCTGGTGTACATTTGTGATATAATTTTTATTGAAAGAAATAATGTTTAGTGAAAGAAAAAATTGACTCCACTAATGCACACAAGAACCGCTATCATAATACTGTGAAATAGATTAGGACAGTTTATGTTTTGCTACTTTAGACAATATCTTACCTTTATCTATTTAAAAAAAAAACAAAAAAAAAACGGAATTCTGAACACAAAATTTTATTATTTTATGAATTGGTTCACGAATAAGTTGAATGGAAATAGTTTAATATACTACATAGTTTGGAATTATTTGAGATCATTACTGTCATACTGTTACAAAAACCTTCATACAGTATTATCGAAAGAGAGAAAACACTAAAGCATGCACCATAAAATTTTAGGTAAATAAGCCAATGGAATTTATAAGCTACGTTAAGAAAAATAACAGAAAGGAAAAAGTTTTAATGGAAACCAGGGGCCTTTAACTTTTTTTTGGAACAAGGCTACCACATTTATCGCCTATACATCTAATATACAAATCATTAAAATTTATCACCAGCAGCTTGTATGCGAAGGGGTTAAGTATTGTATCTTTGTACAATACTTTATGTCTATGGCAAGTCCATTCAAGAATTTCAAAAAACAAAGACCCAAAGGTGACACACTAAAGGGAAGATACCCAATTCATTGGCAATTATAAATGAAATAGAATATATTTTGGAATGAATAAAAATTTGTAAATTTATAACATGTCATCACATCAAATATATCACATCACCAGATGATGGTAGTTTTTCCCCAGCATCCAGCATGGCCCAACCCAACTGGGTAGAGTTAAAATCTCGGAAGGGACATAGCCCAGGCCTTGTCTGGTCTGACAGATAATGCTAATAAGTTGTTTTGTAAATATCTCTGCAATGAGCAAGGAATCATTTGAGTGTTGTCTCGTGATGGTAAAAAATTTAAAACATAGTAAAAAACTTATTGTAAAAAGCAGGCTTTACCTGAGGTAAATGCCCTCTATAATTCAGTGAGTATATTTTTAGCCATGAGGCTGACACTGCAGCAAGCAACTCACTGCTGGTTGTTTTTCATGTGTCACCTACCTTTTTATATGTACCTTTTTTCTTTTCTTTCTTTCAAACCGAGCACAACTCAGGTCTATCACCATCTCTATATATGATTTACTACCTAGTGAGTTGTGCCGGAAGTGTAACTGTGTGTACCTAACAGTCTGAGTACGTATGTAGTGTTGTGTTTGATTTTTCAGTGCCGCCATCTATATTTCAGAAGTGAAGTGAGTGATGTGTTATGATTAAATTACATTTGTACTGTTTGTAGGTCTGTTGCGAGACTTTTTAAATGGGAGATCAGCTCACATTCGCACCTTGCGGTTGGGAACCACAGAAATCCAACTTCAGCCGACTACCACTGTGGCGATGGTGGGATTTTTTATTTGTACCATGCCATATTATACAGAAAAATATTTATGTTATTAAATAAATATTTTGTGATATTCAGTCTTTAATCTACATTTGAGGATATGGTTATCCATCTAAAATAAACAGTCATGTTTCTTCTCTTCTCTACAGGCCTATATACACAACATGGACGTAAGATAAACATGAATATTCTTTACCACAGATTTCTGTTTAACATACTCTTCATGGTTTTTTTTTGAGAATTGTATAATATTAGGACCAAAAGACTTGCTTGAGCAAAAATTTCATTTTTTAACTGAATCAAATAGAATCTCTTAGAGTCAAAGTGTCTGGGAAAAAAAATATTAAATAGAAATGTGCTTTGAATTAGTGTCAACAGCTTAGAATTAACTTTCAAGGAAATTATGGCAAATCTACCATCAAAGATATATAGTACTCAAGTACAACTTACGGCTCATTATTTCCTGGTAAGAGATTACCCAACTCTTTGATCCTGTCATTTATATTGAAACGTCGTCGTCTTTCAACTGAAATCCATACAAGCATATTTAACCACTTAGCACTTCAATTATTTATTTTTAAAAAAAAACAAAAACAAGTAAATGTCTATTTCTTTTCAAATTCAAGGAGTTGAAAGATTTTTTTTTTATACATAATACTTCTGCATGCCGGAGGTAAAATGCACCATGTCACGAAAGAGAAATTTTATAGGACAGCCGTTTTAAGAATTTTTTTTAGTATGTCTTTCTATGAAGCTTGCTTGTTTTATAAAGTAAATATCTGTTATTTATTGAAATAGGACAGTGTCCTACACCTATGTGAAGTGTAATGAAAGTACTGCAAATTAAAAGTGTTATCCCAATATTGACAAAAATGGTCATAGAGTGCTCTTTACTTCCAGCATACACACATATATGTGAAGAAGTCTTGGTTATACTACACTAACACTCTTTTGATTCTTGATCAGAAAAACCTATTCTCTCTTTTGTCTAAATCACCTTTTTGCCAACCTACTCCCCTTCTCTCCCTTGAATGGGGGAAATTCAGATCAAGTATCAAAGGAGTGTTATTATAACAACTCAGCTCCTGGAACTTCTCAACTACATTTTATTTTAACTTTTGAACTGATCAATAATTTTTGTCGCAACATTGTCATTCATTTTCTGCACACAAGGGTTAATTAGACGGGGCCTACAGTTTATTGCCGATCCTGCATGGGAGCAATCAACATTTTTGCCTTTTGTACATATCTTGCCAAGAGGTTGATGAGCTAACCCCTCAGTGAGGGGACTCCCTGCGGTAGCAAGAATCTTCTGTGGTCATGTTGTTGCTGTTTCTCAGGAAAGTTTTTGACTATAACAAACAGAGTATCAAATTTGCGACGCCTCTAAACATCCTTTAGTACTTTAGGTGAGTATCTTATCAAGCTGGGCTAACGTGCTCCCTTCACTTTTGAATTAAAAAAATTGGGCACACACAAGTCATATATATGTATACATACATAACGGTAAATATATGACATGATGTCGCTCTCCACTTGTTAATGCAAGATGTACAGAAAACTGGATGTTATGAAGATATTTATTATTTGAGATGTTGATTTTTTTATGAAGGAAAAAACTCATCTCTGCCTCTACCGGGAGTCGAACCCGAGGCCCCGGTATATATAGCTATCTGGTGGCTTGTCACCCATGAGCTATTAGCTGATCGTGTCACTGTCCATTGCACGGTTTGGTTCAGCATATATACGCTCTAGCGGAGGAAAATCGCTATCTCCTCTGTAGCTAGTGGTCAGAGCACTCATCTGGCAATCGAGGGACCCGGGTTCGACTCCCGGTAGAGGCAGAGATGAGTTTTTCCTTCATTAAAAAAATCAACATCTCAAATAATAAATATCTTCACAACATCCAGTTTTTTGTATATCTTGCAATAATGGTAAATGTTGCAAATAGGTGCAATTATGTATAATTACCAATCATCTCGGAAGTTCAATAAATTTTTCTGTATGTATCACTTTCACTGGTGCTTATACATAATTCCTGATTGAAGTTTTTAAGTACGATAAATATGGAAGAAATCATGCAGAAATATTAATTGAATTCAACCACTTATTAGTTTTTCCCATATGTGATGGGTGCACTATACATATTTTGCCATAAAAATTAAATCAAATCAAAATAAGTGTTATGAGAATAAAAAAATATAAATGATTATCAGCATTACAATGTTATCTTTCTTCACATTTATCAACATTTTCAAACATGATCAACATTTTCAAACATAATCAACATCACTGATCAAATCCATTAACCTAGGCTAAAGTTTGAACAATATTTCTGGTAAATTTAAGTAATTAATTCATGATTTACCAATACATGATAGGGATTATACATAATAACTGGTAAACATAGGTGTATGCAGGGGGGGGGCGGGGTTATAACCCATCCCTCTTGAGCTGAGATAATAGTGTTATTTTGCAGGAAAGAACTTACTCCAACTTTCAAAAGAAAAAAAATTGAAACCCTCCCTTCCTTGAGAAAATCCTGCATATGCCTATGCTGGTAAATGTGATAAATTCGGAAAATTTATCAAACTTACCAAAATAGTAGATAATTATGCAAATATATAACCAGATTTATGACATTTGCCGTAACACACACACACTATATATATATATATATATATATATATAGTGCGTATCAACCACACAGGCAATTACAATATAAAGCACCATTAATACGTGGCAAAATCATCCATGTCCATAGCTATTTTATGTAACACACACTTGTTGAATCTTAGGTGGTAATTTCTCAAAAAAAATCTATAAAAAATGTATAAATTAAAAAAATAAAATGCTTCAAAGTGTATTTACTTCTGTTATGATTCTCCTTTTTTAATCTGTCTTTTTGAAACTGTTGAAGCTTTTCTTCATTAAAAAAATTGAGTTCAGCATCTTCAGAAATGTCTGTAGAACAGGATGTAACACCCATACCTGGTATCGAACTGAATACCTCTAAAACCTCACTATCTTCTGTGATAATAGCACCCTTTAAAAATATATATCACCAATCACTTTAACACTGTAAATACTCAGACAGCAGGAAAAAAAGTTAATGCAAAAAAAAGTTATGAAATCATACATTGGATTGGATTTTTGGTTTAATGGCGCAAGGGCCAACAAGGCCAAAATGCGCCAAAACAAATGATTAATTAAAAATAAGATGAAACTCATTCTTGTCAAGTGCAGAAAATAAAACTATGAGTAAAACGTAAAAAATGACATAAATTGTAAAACACTATAATTTGTCATATAAACCAATGGCTTTGATGAATTTAAAAATGCGAGATGCATCGCTATTGTCAGATAAAATGTCACGAAGTGAAAGATGATTCTGACCAAAAGTGGTCGTAAAATGATGATGATGTGAACAAGTAAAAGCATGAGCAATGGTCAATAGACTTTGACAATGAGGGCACTGCGGTTGACTCTCTCGTAGTAAAAGATATGATTGTGTGATGCGACTGTGTCCTATGCGTAACCGGGCAAGCAGAACTTCCTCCTTTTGGTTAGTCCTGCAGCTCGAACGCCAATGACCAAGTGTGGGCTTGATGGTATGTAATTTGTTATTAATTTCATTGTTCCAATGATCCTACCAGCGGCAATGGTTCACTTCTCGGAGGATTGAGAAGTGGTCCCTGGCAGGAACCAAAAGGCTATTGTCGATGTTAGTTGTTGTTCGAGCTGCGTTGTCTGCTTTTTCATTGCCCGGTATTCCAACATGACCTGGTACCCAGTAAAATTTTACTGTGGTACCGTGATAGATGAGGTAATGTAATTCATAAAAAATGGCATGAATGAAAGGATGAGTGTGAAAACTGCGCCTTATTATGGCGTAGAGCCTGAACGATTGCGTACAGTTCTGCCGAATAAATAGAGAATGTGTCTGATAGTTTGAAAGATGTATCCTCACAGCAGATGTAGGCACAAACAACATACCCATGGCTCTTAGAGCCGTCGGTATATATGGGGAAGTACCTGTTGTACCTACCCCTGTGCCTAAAGAATATATGTCGATATATGACATCTGCTGTGGTGGTTCTAGGGTATAATGATAATGAAAGAGAGACATCTGGCAGAGACTGCTCCCATGGTGCCAGTTGAAAAGCAACTGGGGCCACACGACTGATGTCTAATTCTAGTTCTTCCACAAGTGCCCTCATATGAAGACCGTAAGATGGAACACATGAAGGTCGAGCAGCAAAAAGTCTATGAAATGAGGGATTGAAGATGAGACGATGAAGTGGATGATCTGGAAAAGACTTCATCTTGATATAATATTTCAAGGAAAGTTGCTGGCGTCTTGATGTCAGTGATGGCTCGTTGCATTCGACATACAGGCTCTCCATTGCAGACGTCCGGAAAGCTCCAGAGCAAATCCGCAGGGCGAGATGGTGGACTGGGTCGAGCACACTCAGATAGCTCCGAGATGCCGACCCGTATACAATGGAGCCGTAGTCGAGCTTCGATCTTATTAGAGCTTTATATAAGTGGAGGAGCGACTTACGGTCTGCTCCCCATGATGTAGAAGAGATGACCTTCAAGAGGTTCATCGTCTTCATGCAACAAGCTCTTAATTGCACAATATGAGGTTTGAAAGTGAGTTTCTTGTCAAATGTGATGCCGAGGAATTTTGTATTTTCTACTATTGGTATTTGACTATTGTTTAGAAACAATTGTGGGTCATCATGAAAATCTTGACACCGACAAAAGTGCACAGTAACAGTCTTGTCGGCTGAGAAAGAGAAGCCGTTATCATGAGCCCACTTGCTGATCTTGTTGAGAGCGGTTTGTAATTGTCTCTCGGCTGTCCTCATATTCACTGATTGGTAAGATATCAACAGATCATCCACGTAGAGTGCGCCAGTGACTGACAACAGGAGTTGGTTCAACACACCGTTGAGTCTTAAAATAAAAAGTGCTACACTTAAAATGCTACCTTGAGGTACACCTTGTTCTTGAATTTGAGGAGCTGATAACGTGCTTCCGATCCGTACCTGAAAGATGCGGCGAGCCAGAAAGTTCTTAATAAAAATGGGCTAGTTGCCTTGCAAGCAGCAGTTATAGAGGTCGGAAAGAATTCCGTGCCTCCAAGTACGGTCGTAAGCCTTTTCTATGTCAAAAAATATGGCTATCATATGCTCCCTCTTTACGAATGCTTGTCTGACTGAAGTCTCAAAGCGTAACAAATTGCATGTTGTTGAGCTGAACCGTCTAAAGCCGCTTTGATGTGTCGATAAAATATTGTTAACCTCAAGGTAGTGCATAAGGCAATAGTTGACCATGCGTTCCATGAGCAATAGGTCTGTAACTATTAGGTTGCTGAGGATTTTTGCCAGGCTTCGGGAATGCAAGAACAATGGCTGGTCGCCAGGTGTCAGGAAATGAATGACTGACCCAGATCCGATTAAACAAAATGAGTAAATGTGACAGTGATTCTGGTGAGAGATGCCGAATCATGGAATAATGAATGGCATAGGGCCCTACAGCTGAGTCAGGACTTCGCTGCAAGGCCGTCGTCAGTTCACGAAGGGTGAACAATGAGTTGGACCCCTCCGGTATAAAAGGCCGGAAGGTGTACGCATTGTATTCGGCCAATGATTTGATGCGATGAAACGATGGAGGATAATTTGCATCACTGGAGACAGTAGCGAAATGTGTGGCGATGGTGTCGGCAATAGCCCTCACATCGCTGATGATAGTGCCATTGGTATTTAAAATGGTGATGGGATGAGACTGGTAATGGCCATTTATTTTTCTCATCCAGTCCCAAATGATTTTGGATGAAGTTGATGAATTGATTCCTGTCGTAAACTTTTCCCAGGACTCGCATTGAGCCTGGCGCCCGGTTCTTCTCGCTATCGCCTTTGCTTTTAAAAATGCCAACTTGTTTTCATGGAAGTTTTGGGGAGACTTTGGGTATTGTTTCATTGGCTGCTGAGATCATGCAACTGGTCACAAGGTCAACACAGTGGTTGACATCGGGTTGTGAGACCATATCCTCTGTGATTTCTGCCCTGACCATGAACTCGGCCCATCGGGCTGCCACAAGCTTCCACCGAGGAGGACCCTCAGGTAAGCTATGGCGTCAATCAAGGCACTTAACCACTAGAGGAAAATGATTGCTCCCATGGAGGTCTGAATCAACCAACCAGGACCAGTTCGGCAAGAGTGAGGGTGAACATAAGGATAGATCTATTGCAGTGAAACTATTGTTTGGGGCATGGAAATGAGTGAAACTACCATCATTCATGATGGCGAGGTCCATATTGTCTAACAGACGTTCAACCATTTCCCCACGAGGGGTGTTGCTGTTAGAACCCCAAATCATATTATGAGCATTAAAGTCTCCAAGAAGAAAAAATGGTGGAGGTAATTGATCAATTAGATCTCCTAGATCTCTCTGTAAGATGGTGTCATTTGGTGGCAAATAAATAGAACAGATGGTAATTCTTAGGCCTGTAGAGATTTCCACAGCGATGGCTTGCAGGTTCGTGGGCAGCGTTAAAATGCGTGACGACACGTGATGTGGAACCAGCAGAGCAACACCGTGGCAGGCTCTACTCCCGTCATCGTGATCAATACGGAAAAGGGAATGTCGCCTGATGTTCCATGTCTCCGAGGGCTTCGTAAAAGTTTCCTGGAGTGCCACGCAAACAGGATGATAATGATTGATCAAATCCTTGAGATCTTCATAATTGGATCTAAGACCACGAATGTTCCATTGAATTATGTTGGCCATAAATTTAAATTTCAAATAGAAGTAGACGGTTCAAGGTCTTTGAATTTATTCCGGTCAATCTTGCGGCGGGTAGTACCGGATTCTGTAGGATTATCGAGGTCCATGTCACCAATCAATGTATCATAGATAAGTGACATATTTTTAGTTGTGGGATGTTTCAGAGCTCTCTGTATGGTTTTTTCCGAATATCCGGTCGTGAATGGTTTCTTTTTTGATTTATTTACAGAACTAATTTTGGGTTTTTTACCAGTAGATATTTTGCATGTGTTTGCCGTTGCTTTTCCTGCTTCTTCCTCTTCGGAGGTAGACTCCCTCCGGAATCCAGCGGAGCAACAGCAGCCACAACTATTGCATGGTTGATTGGATGAAGTTTGAGTAGATGTGTTAGCTACTGGTTCGGTCTGAGTTGTAATAGAGATTTTGGTGACACTGTCTTGTTAGTAGTCGGTGATGGTGAAGTCATATTGGCATATGATTTACCGGCTATTGGAGTTTGGTTAGAGGTTATACGACAGCGTGCTTCAATATATGAGATGTTATTAAGTACCTTGATCTTCTGGATCTTTTTTTCTTCATTCCATTTCGGACATTTCCTGTCAAATGCGAGGTGGTCGCCACCGCAATTGACGCACTTGAATGGAGAATTAGTGCAGTTGTCCGAAATGTGGTCCTTCTCACCACATTTTGCGCAGGTGGGTTAACTTCGGCACGCCGTTCGTGAGTGACCGAATTTCTGGCAGTTGAAGCATCTTACAGGGTTAGGTATGTATGGCCGGATTTCGAGGCTGTAATAGCCAATCTTGATATCTTTCGGCAATGTTGGTGATGAAAATGTCAGGATTATGTTACGTGACGGAGCTGGATTGCCATCTTTGCGGCTCATGATATGCTTGGCAGATGTTACGCCTTAAGACGCCAGCTCTTCTATTAGTAGTTCTTCATCCATGTTAATCAAGTTAGTATCTGAAATGACACCACGTGAATAATTCAACGTGGGATGGATTTTGACGGTTATGGGAATGTTTGCAAGAGATGTGAGCTTTTGAACAAGTTCGGATTGTTTGGGAGTGCTAGTTTCAATCAGAAGGTCTCCTGAACGAAGGGCCTTCACTGATTTTAATGTGCCTACTGTGCCATAGAGAGCTTTGTCTATTAAGAATGGTGATACCTTAGCCAGCTGTTTATCGGTGTCAGAAAAATGCAGGAAGAAAAATGAGATGATAGGAGCAGGTTCAGTGACAATTGTTTCACTCATAGCTATTCGTTGACATTTTGGTGCATTTTGTATTTTCCCCATTTTGGGGATAATGTGTTTGGCCCCTACTGACCATGCCCACCATGGAGCCCTACAAGGGGACGCGCACACGTAACTGATGAAGGTTAGTGGCAACGCCAGGTTAGGAACTATACATCACCAAAACAGGCGAGCAGACGCGTTCCAGATCCAAGATCGTCGTGAAGCAGCACCAACAAACCTCAACGACGTCCGGCAGGCCCGGCCCCTCTACCTGCCCAGTAGTGTAACCCCTTCAGCCACTGAGGCGACCAGCCGATTGACCCAGATGGGGATAATCCAGGCCTCCTGTTTCGGCTGAATCCGAGGCCAAAGCTAGAGCATCAGGCTAACCAGGATCCCCATCTCCAGCCTTACGGGTCTCCACGCACGGCAAACACGCAGGTAGACAGCGTCCCAGATAGGGCATGTGCTAGAAGCAATGCCCTGTCTGGGAGGACCCCTCCCTGCCTGAGCGGGGCCCACGAGGGGTTGCACACAAAAGACAAGGACATAAACAAGACAAAACTAGATGCAAGACAAGTATTGTAAGATGTGTGGAAATATACATGTAATCTTGGGCTATTGAAAGTGAAGGATATGAGCACAAATAAGCGATGACAATGACGTGTGATAGATTTAGCATTACCCAGAGTGCACCACGAGGAGGCCTATCACATTACACCCCTAAATCATACATATATTGATGAAATATAGCTTGTTGTTAAATTTAAATATACAGCAGAACCTTCCTCATCCAAAATAAAGGGGTTTGAACCCATATTAGATAAGAAAATGTTTATACATTGAAATCTGTCTAAGACAACCACTGCATGAGATGGAAACATATCTTGGACAGTATCAAAAGATAGTCCTATCAGTGATTAATGCTTTAATATGCACCTTTATAAATACAGAGCCACAACAGGCAAAATGTCCACAGAGGTGGCTGAGAGAAAGATGCCTATAACAAATATGGATATCATGTTTCTAAAATACAGCAACCCAATTAAAAATACAACTATAAAAACTATATATACACAATAAAATATTATACAATGTCCATAAAAAATATTTATGATTGTCTTATTCTAAGTATGGATAGCTTCTCGAATATCCCCAACATGCTTACTGTATTTCTTTTCACATGTGTCAATTGTGTTAGAATTTACTACCCCGGGGATAAGCTATTCCATTTATTAACAACCCTATTAGAGAAGATTAACAACCCCTATTTGAGAAATAGGGTTGAATATTAGAACTAATGGGGGATGGGTAGCCAACTCAAAGTTGGAAAACCTTAGAAAATCATATTTAGCTGATTACCACTGCGCAATCGCAGGTTCCAAACCCAGAGTTTCGACAAAAGCAAAACTCAGAGAGAACATGGGAACCCATGTCTCCCTTTCCCCCCCCCCAAAAAAAAACCTGTTTACCCATTTTGCTATCCTGTTTACCTGTAAAACCCATTACAGAAACCCCACAGAAACCTGTTTAAAATAAAATATTATTGGTCCCTTGACATTCTGTTTCATACAGATTCCACTGTACATGAGGGAATATCTCTGTAGAGCTATAAAAAAGGCCATTCGAGCACTTGTTTCGGATACAAGAGGTTTTGCTGTATTATAATATTACAATGCATTTTAAAAGCCTTACACTCTATCAGGCCTGTAACTAGGCTGGGGCAACTGGAACACTGTCCCATGGCCCTGAGCTGAAAGGCCCCCCCCCCCCCACAAAAATATTAAACTTATTTTGCATAAGTCTTTTCAAGGAGCCCCAAGAAAAAGCCTGCCCTGGGACCCTAAGAGAGAAGGCACGCTACACCCCTGCACTCTATAGTGTCTAAAAACATGTTTATTTTCTTGAAATGGCTCTATTAACTGACCCATCTAAATTCCATGATATGAAAATGATAATATAAAATAGGGGTGCCAATTAACACATCTAAAAATATGTAAAACTTTTCATTTGTAGTTTGCAGCTATAAATCTTTGATTTGTAGGTTTTTTTAAAATAATAATGTGATCCTCACATATTCCTAAGGGATCTGCATGATCCTTCCAGGGAATTTAATTGGGAAAATTAATTTCTTCCTTTGAAATAGAAGTTAGATCTTGTTATTTTTGTCACACTACAGATATTTTATTAACTCTTTAGTGGGGAAAATTAGACACAGATCAACAGTTCAGATCTATTTTGAACTGCTAGAACACTATATTCATGTAAAAACTCTGATCTGTTGAACCACAGGTTTCATGATACGAACACTTGACTGCCAGGTGGCAAGTTTTAGAACCTTACAATTAGAGATATGAGGAAGGAGAATATTCTCTCCTTAATGTAAAATTTTAAAAATAATCAAGAATATTCTTCTTTTAAATATTGAATAAAATCACTAATTTTTTTCATACAGTATTATGAAATATAATTCAGTTTTCATTGCCTGAAACATTTAAAACAAAACAATTTTTGGCATAGTCACTTTAAAATGTTATAACAGCTTTCAATTAAAGAATATTCTTGTGTGTGTGTGTGCATGTGCACGCATGTGTGATCATGAATTTACCCCCCCCCCCTGGTGATTCGAGAAGTGTATGTTATAAGCAAGGCCTTGAAATTAGCTTATATAACACTTGTATGCATGCATAAAGTGCATTATTGAGATTGTCTCGAACGAAATAAGCTTGCACAGCATGTAATTCAATTTAATATAGAATGAATAAAATTTTGAAAATTTATTGAAGTACATAGTACAAGGTTTACAGGGTGCATAGCTAACATCTTGCCCTGCATTTTACTGGTGAACAATTGATCCTAGAGGCACACTTCTAATTGGAAAAAGAATTCAAATAACGTGTGGACATCAGAAGTTACATCCTTATACGTCATTCATATTGCATAGTTATTAAATTAGAAAGTGTGTTGTTTCTGCTACTGACGAAGGAACTTCATATAGTTCCGAAACGCGTATAGTCGCGTTCGTTTTGGAATTTTGGGTACACGCAAATGTTGATTATTCAATTGTATTAGAAAGTTGTTGCCCTGTCTCTACTTAGGCAGAGGAAAAAATGTTCCACATTTCTAAGTGAGTCAAGTATCTCACTATTCGCTGTGGTACTTGAATTAAAAAAAAAGAGAGAAAAGTTGGGGGGGGGGGGGAAAGCATAAATGCGAATAAAATGTGTTGTAGCCACGTGAAAAAAAAAACAAAACACATCAAGCAAGATATCACCGGCATACAATATAAGACAGTGGTTTTCAACCTTTGCAAGCTGGTGGTCCAGTCCAATTCATTTTTGTGCGTGGAAGGCTTGGTCAAACACACGAACAATGGAAAATGAATGAAGAAAAATGCAATGGCTAATTGTGGTCCGGGGTTAAGAAACACTAATATAAGGTGCACAAATAAGTCCATTTTGACTACATTTTTCCAGGTTTTTGTTTGCAGTATATTATATGCGAATTATTTTCTAGGTTAAGGGAATGATTTTGGTATGTTATATCCACATTGTATGTTTTAAGTAGGGGTATGTAATAATAGAGGTAAAAATATATGGAAATGAATGGGACAAAAATAGGGGATTTACAAAATATTTTATATCCATATTACAAAACCGTATGTTATGTTCACGGTGAATGTTATACCTAGGATATGTTATAAGTGTACTCAACTGCATATAATTTTTAAAAAAATGTACAGACAAATTAATATAATACAGTGAAATCTCAATGCAATTGATATTCTGTTGACCAAAAAAAAAAAAAAAAAATACAGCAAAAGTCTGTTATAACAAGAATCTCACCATTAAGAGTGATTTATTTGCAAGCAATTGTGAAAGAGCTAATGTTGAAGATACCAAAAATATTTATATCATTATATATTGAGATGAGTTTAATATTAAATTAAAGGAAATACCAAACTTATTTTTAAAATTTTTCATCTAGACTTACAATATTGCTCAGATTGTTACAAACAAAATGAGCAGTTGAAAATAAAGACAACTTACTGAAGCTATGTTACCCAAACTTGGATCAACACCACTGTCAGCTACAGATATTTTAGTCTGAATGTTAATGAAATCTTGCCAGAATTCTTCAACCTAAGAAATTTCATTAAAACACTGATTTTATGCTTCTGAGGCAGAAAAAAACTGAAACATTATATGCATATATATACAGGGTGAATCCGACCTATTCTGCTAAACGAAAGGGAGTGATAGACCAGCTCAAGTGGATCATGAAACACCCCCACCAGTCTAGTCCTATGTCAAACCATTTTCCAGTTATGGTAGATAACTGATTATGGGGAAAAAAAATGTGTGAAGTCTGAAAAAAACCCGGATTTGTGAAGTTACCAAAAGACCTATAAGTAAACTAAGCACACATTTGGAAAGAGCAGAAAAAATGGTAAAAGGTGACACAAATTTCATCGAAATATCTGGTTTTAATGGTGAGTTACAAGCACTGAAAGATTGACAAGGTTTGAAATCAAATTGCCACCAAAATTTTTAATCAGCAATTTTGCAAACACCCTTCTAGCTACAATCGGTCAAATTTGCCAAAAACTTGTTCATTCCACCAGCTTTCCAAAGAGTTTACAATAAACCAAATTGGTCTAGTTCAGGAGAAATTTAGTTATTTGTTTGCAATACATCACTGAAATCTGCATTCGTCAAAGTAATTTTAGTAGGTTTCGGCAAAAATTTGATTTTTCACTTTACCAATCTCTCCGCGCTTGTAGTTCCCCATTAAATACGGATATCCTGTAGATAGAGGTAGTGGCAGCATATAGCATTTTTTGTGCAAAATCTAATTGTCACCAAAATCTGTAACTATCAATTCCAAATTTTTGTCGAATATCTACTTTGACAAACACTGATTTTAGTGATGTATTTTTTTAAATTTCTCCTGAACCAGAAAACTGATATGCTTTATTGTAAGCTCTTTCGGAAGCTGGTGGGATGGACAAGTTTTTAGCAAATTTGACAGATTGTAGCTAAAAGGGTGTCTGCAGAATTGGCAATTAAAACTTTTGGCGACAATTTGATTTTGAACTCTGCCTATCTTTCCGCGCTTGTAGCTCGCCATTAAAACCAAACATTTCAATGAAGTTGGTGCCACCTTATAGCATTTTCTCTGCTTTTCCAAAATTTGTGCTTAGTTTGTATATAGACCATTCAAAAACTTCACAAATTCTGGTTTTTTTCCAGACTTGGCACATTTTTTTTCCATAATCGATTACCCACCATAACTCGAAAACTGTTTGAGATAGGACAGGATTGATGGGGTGTTTCGTAATCCAGTTGGATTCGTCTACCATCCTTTTTCATTGGCAGAATAGGTCGGATTCACTTTGTATATATAGGGTGCATAGCAAACAGGGGTTATGGTATTTTACTGGTGAACCATTGATCCTAGAGGCATACTTACAATTAGAAAAAGTTTTCAAACAACATTTAGTGCTCAGCTATGTCATTCATGTTTCAAGGGGGTTGTATAGTTATTAAAATAAAAAAAATTAACTTTTTATACAGTCCCTGTGTGCCCCAAAACCCAATTAGAAAATTGTTGTCCTATCTCATGATGCCAACAAAAAAAAATTCCATGTTTCTGAGTGCAATATTCACAGAGATATTCAAATTCAAAAAATCGACGAAAGTTGGGAAGAAACAGCATTAAATGCAGGTAAAATGGTTTTTCCGCATATAGAGCTGTTTTTCCTCCAATTTCCTCCATTTTTCGAATTTGAATATCTCAGTGAATATTGCACTTAGAAACATCATTTTGTTTTGTTGGCATTATGAGAGACAGGACAACAACTTTCTAATAGGGTTTTGGGGCACACTTGGGACTGTATAAAAAGTTCATTTTTTTTATTTTAATAACTATACAACCCCTTGAAACATGAATGACATATCTGAGCACTAAACATTGTTTGAAAACATTTTCTAATTGGAAGTATGCCTCTAGGATCAATGGTTCACCAGTAAAATGCCATAACCTCTGTTTGCTATGCACCCACCCTGTATATATATATGTATACAATGGAATTTCTTGGCACAGGTTAAAAAATGTTGTTTATTACAAGGAGTGTTTGCTATTGGAGAATAGTGAAACTAAACACCACAAGGTTTAAACACAAAAATAAGTTTATTAACTTATCAGAATTAAAGATTTCCAAATTCCCAACATTTTGTAGCCTTCAAGAACAGGAAATCATATTTCTCCAGAATTCCCAAAATCACTTACAATAGAACTCTGTTTATATGACTTTCTCCGTTTATGCAATGTTTAGGTTTGTGACCTCGATTATTCCCTATACTTTTTGATAAAAAGTATAGAGCATAATCAAGAGTTTGATATAATATTTCATTCATGGGCTGCACAATTTCAATTACACAATGTTTTCAGTCTCCTGCGAGTTCTTACTACATAACTGTGTTTCTTTTTTGTATTGCTTATGTTTCCATTCCTGGAGCATTGAAAAACCCACTCAGACATTTTAGGTCTGCTGATACGAAAGTGTCCACAAAATATCTCTCTCTGTTCTTTTTTTTCACTTCTTTAGGAACAGACATTAGCAGGAGCGGCTTGAGCTTACCTGCCACCCGGGTGCAAAGCCTCATATGGCACCCCTGGTAATAGGCTGACAGGGCTTCAGTGAAGAGGACCGAGATAAACCTGATTTTTTTTTCTCAGAAAAATGCAGCACACCATTGTTTACCATGCAAAATGTGCATGACCATACGTCCCGCTTTTGAAGTAGATGTTTCGTTTTTTTGTTCCAGAATTATTCTACCATTCTTAATAATGTCAGACTTCGACACAGCACTTATTTTTGTGAGCCATCATCACTTATCCCATAAAGATGATTTATAACGAGGTTATTTTTATTAAGAAATTTTTTCAAAGGTGTTTCTGGTACTCCAGGGACCGAACAAATGAGAAGCCAAATTTTTCCTTTGCTTTCATTTGACTATTTTGGAACAAATTCTGAATGAGGGAGCCAAAATGCACACTTGTGCTCTATGTGATAGACTACAGAGGTGGCGCTTCGTCATGCGACCCATTGCGGCCGCACGGGGCACTGCTCAAGAAGGGTGCTAAATCCGAGGTGAATGGGTAAAAGAAGGTTCCATTGGTCGCAAAAAAAAGTTTTCTGTCTGCTCTCTCTGGAGAGGAGCAAGATGAAAGGATAAATTTTTTTTTTGTTGTTAGGAATTGTTTGGATAAATTGTGAAGGAGGGGCACAACTCGTCCAGCTGGGGGGTCTGGGACTAAAAATCCTTATAATTTTTCTTTTTTCACATTACAAATTAACTGCAGAAGCAGTCCCGTGGGAAATCTGGTTTGGGTCCCAAGAAAAATTCCAGCCTGGGGGGAGAATAGACAGATGGCACAAAAAATAAGTTAATAAGTAAATTTTAAACCTAGCTAAAGTCTACGCTACTGCCCCTTAAAACCTGCCGCACCCCTTGCATCCCGCTTAAGCCTCCTCTGGACATTAGAAACATTGGATTTGATATGGCCAGCTAGCAAAGTACCACAACCAAAAGAAATTCCACTAGGAGTAGAATTTCTCTGGAACAGCCTTGTTTTCCATAGATACACACCCATAAGTTTAAAGTAAAATAAGCTAAATCAAATAGTCAATTAGAATTTCATAACTAGAGAAATTTAATAAAATAATTAATATTGACATATATATATATATATATGAACCATCACACTTGCTGTTATCCCCCATTCACAGAGCCTATATCTGCTCTTATGAGTATTACAATAATTCTGGGTGCTATTCAGAGGCATGCACCAAGGAACATTGTGGGAACTCAAGCCCCTCCCCATTAAATATTTTTAAGTATTTTTGTAAACAATTGAAATAGTGGAAGTTTAATAGTTTTTAAAATCAGCAAGTCCCAAATTTTCATCTTCCATCATATTCACTTAGCTCCTCCTCAAAGGCATTGACTTGTCTTTTCAGGCAATCCCAAGTCTTGATAAATAACTTTGACAGCATTGATTTGTGACCATTAAAGACCATTGGCTAACCTGAAAAAAACAGGGAGTACCACACTGGGGGGTTACTGCACCAACATCTCGGTGAGTATAAAAAAAGGCTGCCAATCTGAATTGGCAATAAACTGTAGGTCCTGGGACATTAGCTCTAGTGAGCAGAAATGACTGTGGTGCGACAAAAATGATCAAATGATTAAAAAGTGTTCCGTCACTAAAATATCCCCTCAAAAACAGACACACACACACAGTAACCCTCATCCTCCATCCCCCTTTCCTCTTTGCAAACGTTTGATATTTGCAGTTTCAACTGTGAACAAATTATTCTCCCACTTGCATAACAATGTTTTGGTATTTAAAAAGCCGATCAGGGTCACCTCCTTTTAAAGTAAAAAAAAAACCTAAATCACGTTCATTGATCATTCCTGTGTCTTCGGACAACACCCCATAAAGCTGTAGATATTTTCCTCCTGCACTGATCTTTATCTGCTTAAAAAACAGGGTGTTGCATGTCAGGGCTATATAATATGGTATATAGTGTATGTGTGTGTGGTTGCATATCCTTTACCTTTCTCCACATTTTTGGCTTCTCTATACCTAGAATTGTGAAACAGCCTTTCATTGTCAGACAAAAAAAATCAATCAAAGCCGGGGTCATAACCTATTATGGGCTTTCCACACCGCAAAAGACCTACCCACACATTTCTATTATGTAATCCAATGCTTCTTTTCTCAGATCTTATCTCTTATATTCGTGTTTATACCAAACATGGTCATAAAAATTAGTTGCATGAAAGAGGGAAGAGCATTGGCGTATGTAGGGGGGTTTATAACCCCTCTCTCAAGTCAAGATTATAGTGTTATTTTGCAAGAAAAAAAGTAAACCCCCCCCCCCCGAGAAGAAAAAAAATTGAACCCCCCCCCCCCCCCCCGAGAAAATTTTGCATACGCCTATGGGGAAGAGTACCTTTTTTCTTTGCTTCAAGCTCTTTGTATACTAGTTTTCTTAACGTTACAGTATTAGGATTTGTATTTTGCACTTGCAATAAAAATGAATTTGCGTTGCCACCATAGCCGAGCAAAAAATTTCGTAAACGTGTAGTAGTACTTGTATATCCCAAGTGTAGTGTTGATTGGTCAGTGGTAGATCAGTCAAAGGGAAAAATCATCTTTCCCTGAGTGTGGAAAGCATTTTTTTTATTTTTCCCTTATTCACATCAAGTGACCTTAAGGAGTGGACTTAAGAATGATTCCTTGGTAGCGTTTTTCGAATTATTCTTAAAGTCATTTTTATGACCCTATGCTTATGATTCGGATGGGATCAGAATAAGCATGAGTAGATAGTACTGTCCCAGATGGTTGTGTCACATATCTCTTACACCTCTAGGTAAGCTTCTGTAAGGTGTATAAACATTGGATATACATAGGTTATTAATTCAGGTCTTAGTAATGAAAATGTTTTAATCATTTTTATCATTGTAATATTTTATAAACATATGACTGGCTGTTGATGAGCCTATATAAAAAGATAGATGGATTAGACATATAAATTTCTAAATTTAAATTTATTAGATTACGTTAAGCAATCAAAAAATTAAAAAATTTACTTCTGGGCTAGTAGAATCACCAATCCCTGTCACTATATTAGGACTTTCTTCATTGCTTAGTGGCAGAGCAATTATTTTTTCAGAGCAACGAGATTGGGATAGGTACTCATGAACTTGTCTCTGCTGGCTCTGCTTCACATGATATGGAGTTGGATTCTCTAATTTACTTTTCACCTAAAAAAAATCAATTAAAACTTCATTGGCTATGGTGATAGTCTTAGTGTATGAGGTATGCATACATATGAATGAAATATCTTTGGTTTATCAAAAAAAAAACAAAAAACATTCATACAACAAGCACTTAGAGAGAAATATATTTAAAAACAGCATCATCTCAAAATATAGAACTCAAAATTTTATGCATAGAATTTCTTGGAATAAGCATGACTTGAGCATATGCAGAGCAGTTGAAAAAATTTTTTTCTTCCTTAATCCTTTATCTATTGATGGCACTCATTTAACTCTGTAACATCCTTACATATTTTGTTACACATTGATACTGTGAACTATAAAGGATGTATAACAACTTTAAGATTACCAGATGGCATAAGTTTCTGTATGCTTGTCACTCGTGTGAAGGAAATGTCATGCTTTATCACTTGTTCATGACAGCCAAACAATTAAAAATCTATTGTATTGCAAATAATGGCTGCAAACACCTAATATGTTTCATCTATGTGTAAAATGTTCTAATTCACAGAATTTGCAGTTAAGTCAAACAAAAAGAGCAACAAAAGGAGCACACGGATGCTTACCGTTAATACTTTTTTAGGAATCTGACGAGGACTTTTTGTTTGTGGCAAAGAATCTATAGGCACTTTAATCGCTGATGTCTGAAGATGAGACAAGGAGCTTGTAGGAGGTGAAGAGGAAATTTCCTTCTCTTTCTTCTCCAGCATCCGAGTCTGATCCCTCATGAGCTGTTGTTTTAAATTTGTTCTACTAATCATAATGTCCTGATAATCTGATCTAGAATAGAGGATATTTTCTGTTATTAAAAATGAATAATTAGCATGAATACAGAAATAAATGAAAAATAAAATTAGTCTTTTAAAACAATCATTTTAAAAATTATAATTGACATCATTTCTCTTCTTCTCTTCACTGTCAATTCATCTCTATTTTTTATAACAATTAGGCGTGAAAGACAAATGGCAAAAAAAACCAATGTACCTTTCCCGAACATCCACAACTCTATTCTATAGCGATTGATACAATTGTATTATTGCTTACGCCCAGATAGTTGAGTTGCATTGAAGTATTTTGCTGGCAAATACACAAGTGTGCATAAGAGTTTAGTATGTGTATGTATTTAAGTATAGTTTTGCTACTGTCCAACTTCTAAACTAGAAATAAGAAATCAGCAGTGGAAGAATATTGTAGTGATTGCATTATGAATCTAATGAGCACTGTGAGCCTCAAAATTTGAAAACTACAAAAAAAAAAAAGTTTCAGCAATCACCAGTTTGCAATCATGGAGAGATCAAACCCAGGCTATCCCAATGAAGTCACCACAATAACATAGTGATGAAAAACTATTGATATACATAATACTTCTCACACCAAATGTTGGTGAGAGAGAGAGCAGGTGGCCACAGGAACCTCAATTCTTTTTGAAGCGATTGTTTAACATTTTAATATTGATCTGTATCACAATGAAATCTTTTAAATTAAATCATTTGATGGTTATGTAATCTCGGAAAAAATGCAATCCTCTCCTGGTTACCATTTAATCTGCTGTTATCATAAAATATTTATATTCATTCTATATAACCTCGGAAAAAAAAATTCATATATCAAGCAGCAAGAAATTCAATTTTTTTTTTCAAACATATGATGAGTCTTAAACTTTCTGGATTTAAACAGTGAGCATCAACTGTAGCATCTCACTGAAAGTATGATCTGCCTGCCAATCAAACAGTTAGTGCACCACAAAACATGATAACTATTTTTTACTATTTAGACCTATTACCTGGCGTTGGAGTGTATGGCGCTGTGAGTGCTTGAACACACCTGAATCAACTTGGAAGTCAAAATCTCCTACATAGAGCTCAATCCGAGCACTCTCAGGTTTTAAACACTTCTAATGCCACTGATTATAAACACAAATTCAAGAACCGCAACAGGCAAAATGCCCAAAATTGCTGTTAGTATAAAAATGCAAAGAAAAAAAATTCCCATAAAAATATGAATGTCATATAGTATCTTGAAGTACACCAAGTGAAAATAAAAACAAATTTCAATGCTATAAATTGAAATTATTATTACATTTGCACCCAGTGGCCAAAAAATTAGGATCACCATGCTACTCACCACTAATATTGTGTGGGACCTCCTCTGGCTTTGATGACAGCAGATATTCTTTAAGGCACAGACTCTACACGTTGCTGAAACCATTGATGAGGAATATTAGATCACCTCAGATTAGAAGGTGGTGTTTCAGAGCTCTTAACAGACCTTTCAACCTTGTCCCACAAATGCTCAATTGGGTTGAGATAGGGTGACTGAAGGGACCACTGAAGCAACTGAAACTCTGAATCATGTTCTTCAAACCAATCTGAGATAATTCCAGCCCCGTGGGAGGGTGCATTGTCCTGCTGGAAATAGCTATCATCAGGAAACATTATGGCCATAAACAGGTGCACATGGTCAGCAACGATGTGAAGATAGGCGCTAGCATTGACGGATGTTTCCAATGGAGATAAGGGACCAAGAGTATCAGGAAAATGCTCCCCAGACCATGATTTTACTGCCACCTGCTTAAATAATTGTCATGTGACATGCTGGATCCATGGCTTTGTGCTGCATGTGTCACATATGGATCCTGCTATCAACGTCATGGAGAAGAAATCTTGACTCGTCAGACCAGACAACCTTCTTCCATTCATCACGGAACCAATTTTGGCATTCTCTAGCCCACAAAAACTATTTTCTTTGGTTTTGCAGCAAAATCAAAGGGAGTCTTGTTGGTTGTTGTATATTAAAATCAATTTGTTTTAAGATCCATCTTGTAGAGCCCACAGATATACTTTACGATGACCCTGGATTGTATTGCACTGCAATTTGTTGCATTGTAGCTTTTCTGTTGCTGCACACAATGCGTGTCAATTGCCTGGCAACTCTTTTGCTCACAAGCGATTTCGGTCCACTATTCCGCTTGAAGTTTTTTGACCTAGCTGCCATTCTTTGAAGACTCAAGATACTGTTGTACAAGAAAAGCCAAAAAGGTTAGCGGCTTTGGAGATACTTGAATCGCCCCTTCTGACACTCACAATCATACCACATTCAAAGTCACTCAAATCTCTTGTTTTTCCCATGAACAGGCAAATTGAAAAGTTAATTGGTGCTTCTGACCATGAAAAAACACTTTTTACCAGCAAATCTGATTTATTACGTCCGCTTGCTGCACAGACGAGTCAAAATTTGAGTGAGGAGTTTTTCTAATTTTTTGGCCACTGAATGTATTTTATTATTTCAAAATAAAAACTAAGAAATGAGATAAAAATGCTCATATGATCATTGTGGTATGATCAGTGATATGGTGTGGGCGGGGTGCATGTGTGGTGTAGCAGTAGTAGGTAGGGCCTCCAAAAAATGGCTCCAGGATCCATGATGTTCTTAAGTCAGCCATCTCGTTGGGCAATTTGCCTGTTGTGGCGTTGTATTTGTATTTAGATCTCTTTGATTACCCAAAATATTGAATACACAAACACCATGAAATTTGCCAAAACATCGAAATAACTAAACAAATCAAGTGCATATTGATTGTGCTACCTTTATTTTAAAAACATGAATTACATAGATAAAACTTTGTTATGAATTACTACATTGACATAAAAAGCTCAATGGAATTGAAAACATTCACAACGATAAAAGACTTTTTTCCCCTCATAGTCTATTTTCAATTGATACTTGGCCATTATTTGTTCATGCAACATTTGTCTTCTTATATATACTTAGTTATTCAACAGCATAAAACTTTCGCTTCTTTAAATTATTGGCACAAGTGTATAAAATTCAATGCCAATAATCTTGAAGTAATAATTGAGTAGAAAAATAAAATTTTATTTGTAAAATGAGTTTATAAACCCTGGGAACTGAAAGGATTTACAAATAACAATTTATTCCATGGTATGGACACTCGTGAATGACTGAAAAGTAAAGAATATAATATTTGCCTCTCCTCAGTGACAAGATCAGATGGCACACAGTCTGAGTGACCCAGCAATCAAGTGGTTACTGCATCATTCATTTGAGAAGTGAGCAAATCTGGGTTTGGGTAACGATGTGAACATATGAGTGTCTAGTAAATATTTATTTATAATCATTATACTTAGACAATCATTTAGATCCCTTTCATTATTTAAAATATTGACTACAGAAATGTAATGTAATTTGTAAAAACTTGTAACTTGTACATTGAAATTGATAAACAAATAAAAAGCACTGAGCTACCTACATTTTAAAAACACAAACTTTGTAAATAAATTTTACAATTAATTCACAACATTTACACATATAAGCTTGATGGAATCAAAAACATTCAAAACTATCTTAATTTTTTTTCTTCAACTGGGAATTCATTGCTGATTCCTTACTGTAATTAGTCTGAAACAATATATTGAGTTAATTGACAGCGTAAAAACACTCACCTCAAAAAAAGATGAGCTACCCAACAATAAAGTGGTTAGTGCATCATTCTTTAAGTGAGGGCAAGTCTAGGTTTGCATCTCACTTCAAACATGAATGTCTAGTAAATATTACAACCATTATGCATGTATGATCATTTAGATCTCTCTTTGATTATTTAAAATACCAAATACAAACAGGTAATGTAACTTATCAAAACACTGAATGTTTAAACAAATCAAAAGCATTGAGCTACTTGTGTTTTAAAAACACAAACTACAGGCGATCCCACTTATAATGTTCCCACTTTGAAAGTTTTTTTTGCTTAGTACAACTTATTTTTGCGGTCTCTCCACTCTAATTAATGCACATTAAGATTTTCTCCCATTTAAAGCATTTTCCAGCTTACAATGTTTCTTTCATGACAGTTTTTTTGAAAAGCATTATAAACAGGATCCACTGTGCATAACTAAATTACGTGATTAATCATAACACTGACATTCGTGATCTTGATGGAATTGAAACCATTTAAAACGATTGAACATCCTTTTTTTTCGTCATCGTGCATTTTCAACTGATTCCTTACTATCATTAGTCCATAAATAGTCCAAAACAATATATTGAGTTGATAGACAGCATAAAACACTCATCTTACTAAAAAAAGATGAGCCACCCGACAATAAAATAGTTAGTGCATCATTCTTTGAGGGTGGGAAAGTTTAGCATCACATCCCGCTTCAAACATGAATGTCTAGTAAATATTCACCATATTATACCTGGATGGTCATTTAGATCTCTTTGATTATTTAAAATACTGAATACACAAAAACAGAATATGAATTGTCAAAACATTGAAAGAACTATACTTGGCTCATAAAAATCAAAACCATTGAGCTACCTGCCATTTAAAAACACGAACTACATGAATAAATTCTGTGATGAATCTATGATCTAGATAGAATCAAAACCATTCAAATCAATCTAAGATCTTTTTTTTTCCTCATAGAGCATTTCTAACTGATTTACTACAATTAGTCCATAAATTGTCATTTTATATTAAGTTGACTAGTGTAAAAAATTTATCTCACTAAAAAAAGGATGAGCTACTTAACAATAAAGTGGTTAGTGCATCATATTCTTTGAGTGTGGGCATGACTAGGTTTGCATATTTACAACCATTATACAGATACAATCATTTAGATTTTTTTGGTTATTCAAAATATTGAATACGAAAATGTAAGGTAACTTGCCAAAACATTGAAATGGCTAAACAAATTAAGAGCATTGAGCTACTTGCATTTTAAAAACATAAACTGAATAAATAAATTCCATGATGAATCATAACATTGACATCTATGATCTTGATGGAATCGAACCCATCCAAAACGATCTAAGATTTTTTTTTTTTCCTCATCAAGCATTTCCAACCAATTTATGGACTGACTTGTCCATAAACAGTCCACATCAATATATTAAGTTGATTGACAGTGTAAAACACTCATCTCACTAAAAAAAAAAGTGAGCTACCTAACAATAAAGTGGTTAGCGCATCATTCCTTGAGGGTGGGAAAGTTAAGATTCGCATGTCGCTTCGAACACGAATGTCTACCTGGACAGCCATTTATATCCCCTTTGATTATTTATAATACTAAATACAAAAACATGATGTGGCTTGTTAGAACATTGAAATGGCTATACTTGGCTGAAAATCAAGACCATTGAGCTACGTGCCATTTAAAAACACGAACTACATTAATAAATTCTGTGATGAATCATAACATTGATATCTGTGATCCCGATGGAAACGAAACCATTTCGAAACGATCTAAGATCTTTTTTTTTCCTCATCGTACCTTTCCAACTGATTCCTTACTACAATTACTCCATAACACAGCCATTTATATCCCTTTGATTATTTATAATACTGAATACAAAACATAATGTGACTTGTCAAAACATTGAAATGGCTATACTTGGCTGAAAATCAGGACCATTGAGCTACATGACATTTAAAAACACGAACTAAATTCTGTGATGAATCATAACATTGACATCTGTGATCCCGATGGAATCGAAACCATTCGAAACGATCTAAGATCTTTTTTTACCTCATCGTATGTTTCCAACTGATTCCTTACTTATTTCTTAGTCCATAACAACATATGTAGTTGACAGCGTAAAACACTCACCTCACTAAAAAAAAAAAGTCTTCAAAGTTAATCACCGAAACTCATTTGGCGCCATAAAAATCACGCAATCACTGATGACGAGCGATCACAACACAATATTTACTATCGACTTTTTGCGGGTACGGTTAGAGAGACGTGGAGTGCTCTCATCGCCCATTTATATTCTAGAAACCTTGCATTTATATATATAACTCGAAAAATTTAATAATACATTTTAATATTTTCTAAAAACACGCTACTAATTTCCGAAAAGTTTTATTTCTAAAAGAATATTTTCGAGTTGTAAAATAAATGCATAGTAAACTTATGATAAAACTATTAGGATATGAGTTTTCGTGACCGCGCATTACTGATAAAATCTAATATCTGAGGGGATCATTGCAATTTTTGTTTTTTATACATCCCTTTTCTCATGATTTAATCATACTGAAAAAAGAGAAAAATTTTTTTGATATGATTTATTTATTTATTATATATGCGAGATAAAGTGTTCGCGTATTTCCTCGGCATGAAAACTGGAGATTAGAGGAAATCGCCAACTTTCGCCAAAAAAAAACAATTTTTGATGAAATTCCTAAAAATGCTATAATACTTGTATAATCATCACAAAAAAATAAATACTTCAAATAATTTGCTGAACTCCATTTTAAATCACATTCTGCTCAGAGATCTATGGAGAAAATGTTAGTTAATTGAAATGTACAGTATGTTATAAAAACGTTAGGGAGACATAACAAATATAGTACAGGTATCCATCGCTTTACGCGATTTAATTATAAATTTTTGAAAGTTGATTTTAGGAATTCCAACCTGAGAAATTTGGCTTGGAGTTTAACTTCAATCCTGGAAATTGGCTTGCAAATTCAAGATGATAGGTGGAGATAGACGTGAAAGCCTGGGGCGGGGGCACAATGATGATTGCTGGGGGAGCATGATGATGATGCAGGCGAACTGTAGCCCTCACCTATCAAGCGGGATGCGGTGGGGGTGCCGTGCACCCAAAGCCCCTCCCCCCATCTTCGGCTCTCTTCGAGCTCCGCCCACGAGAGGGAGAGAGGGGTCTTGAGGTGCCCTCAAGAGAGGACACCCCAAGACCCCTCTCGGCTCTCGTCGAGATGGACTGTCTGAAACCTTCTCCTCATAACCACTGTTCCCAATCTTCTCAATTGGTTTAATTAATTATAAAAAAATATTTTCCGTTCATTAAAGCACTTCAGTTTTTTTCTGAAGGCGTGAGATTCCAAACTTAATTTACAAACCAAAAACTTAAATCGTTTCAGCACTTATTTCATAATTTTTTTGAATCACTTCTTTTTTTAGGAATTATAAAATTTAATTTTTTGATTTTTAATTTTAATGTTGTTTCTATGATCATAGGCAAGTCGAGACAACAAACAGGCAATTTTTTTTGCATGAAAACTTAACTACAGGTTCGGAAAGATATATAAAAGAGAAAAATTATAAATATCAATCCATCTCTGAATTCGGCGGGTAAAAAGTTAAAACCACAAACTTGGCAAAATAATCAAACATCCAAGATACTAATCAAATGACACTCTCTAGACTGATTTATATATTTTTTTAAACAGATTTTTTAGGTCTACAGTTTTTTAATGTGCTTGTGGTTTTCACGATCAAGGACGTAATATTACGCCTAAACAAGTTCTTTCTGTTTTCTTCCCTCATTTTCATCATCGTGAAGCTTTGGAGTAACCCTGTGAAAATAATTTGTTCATCTTATCTCCGTTTATTTTTATTCTCCTATTAGTGATTTTTTCCCCACATATGATGTATCCTTCTACTATATATTGATTTATTATTCAATATTGTTTGGCCGAGGCCTATACAAGGGAATGCGGTGGTGAAATTTGACAGAGGAGACGGTTGATGTTACAAAAGAAATCGGAAACTGTTGTACAATCAATATTGTTTGATGGGAGGTTATTCCAATCGGTTATTGTTCGAGGAAAAAAACTAAATTTGAAACAATCTGTGGATGTAAAGATGGGTTTCGGTTTTTGGGAATGGTTAATTCTATTGGAAAATTATGAAGCTGGAGTTAGAAAATTAGAGGTGTTTCTCTTTCGCTCTTATATACATATAAGAGCAAAAGAGAGCAAGTAGGGTGAGGGTGAAAAGAGAAATCTACTTCGTACCTACTCCCTTATCGACTTATCTGTTATACTGTTTTCTTTTCAATTTTTTTCCTTCTCGTTCTCTTCCTTTTTCTAATGTGCGGTTAGGTTAAGACAAGGTTACCATATTTATCGCCGATTCGTCAAAAAGAGATCATCCGAATTCTTGCCAACAGCTTGTAAGCGAAGGGGTTAATATGTTAGCATCATTAACCTCTTCACATCTGAGCCAAAATTGACTATGAAAAAAATTTTTGATTGATTTGTGTTTATATTGTATGGCGAATGCACTTTAAAAAGGGAAAAAAATTAAATTAATTAATTAATTTGGGTCGATATCTTTACTAGGACTATTTGAGTACACATGTGTGTGCCTCATGTTTTAACTTGAGAAAAGAATCATTAAAAACCATTTAAAACCGTAAAAACTAAGGTACACACATGTATACCTCTCAAGCAAAGAGGTTATAGGAAAATATCTATTAGTTTTCGCGAAATTTTTGGCATTTAAAGGATAGTTTCTGGACAGATTTTGACTGTTAAGAACACTTTTCGACAGATTTCGATTAAGTCTTTTTTAAAATACGCTTGAAGGGTTTTTGGTATGCTACTTTGATTAAAAGAAAATCTATTGTTTACCATGTAAGTATTTTATAACTTTGAGGTTTCGCACACTTTCAGACGGTTTTAAGTAATGAAAACTACTTGTTCAGTCTCAAACCCAAACCCTGTCATAGTGGAATCAGTCGAATCTTGAGGCGAAAACTATCTATCACACCTTACACTAGCCAGGCTTTTTAACAAGCCAGCATATTGGAAGCCACGTACAAATCGGAAGTTTCAAACAAATAAGTTGTGAATAATATAACAATTAAAAACACAGATTCGGCAAATATACCTCGAAATAACGAAATATTAGTTGGGATTTCTTATTTTTATTTTTGATAATTTTATTGCGTAAAAGGTATCTAAAATATAATACACTCTTAAAAGTATACCAACTTCGCCTTCCCGTACTTTTCGTGACATCCATATACTGTACACACGGCCGCAACTAGAAACGAAAATTTACTGTCACCCAGGGATAATGCCCATTTTGCCCCCCCCCCCCCGCCGTAATTTCAAAACAGAAAACAATAAATTCAGGACCCAGGGTACCAGACCTCATTGCCCTTCCCTTGTTGGGGTCCTGGTTGCACATTACTGTATTTAACAACACGTATTTCTACTAAATTTATATAATGGCAAGAAGAGTTCGTTTCGGGAATAGCCATTAGGGTCTAGAACATTACAAACGGGAACTCTCAGCCACTTTTCAAGCCAATGCCGCGTGGCCACCATCTCAGTTTCACGTTGTAACTCTCCGTGTACTGCCCGTTACATTAGTTTTCTACGGTTGTCTTCACACATTAATGCGTGCCAAGTTATTTTATCTTAATAATTAATTGGAGATCAAAATAAATAAATAAATATCTTAATAGTGTACTTAATCTCCTCAGCAGAGGCCAGATTTAACGGTGGACGCACCGAGCACGCGCCTTGGGCCCCCACTTCTTAAAAAGGCCCCACCAAACACCAATTTCACCCTTTTTTTCTTATTTAAAGGGGCACAATATTTTCTTCTGCGACTTTCTGCGTTCTTTCTCAACCGACCTTAATCCGCTTCTGCTCCGTAGATATGATAATACTTGCTGTCTAGTCGAAAACAGTAAATTTGTAGAGCTTCTCTATTAGCAACTTATTGATTACAGGGAAACGTGGTCATAAAACCACAATTTCTTTCATGACCACGCTCATATTTAATAGCACAAATGTCACCGGATGGAAAGGAGAATTCCACATAAGGCTCATACCCCTTTATTATTATTATTATTTGTGACTGTTTAGTAATAATTGAATACAATCCAATGTGATAAAGTGTAGCAGACAGGAGTAAGTTGAAAATAATCTCTGATTCCCTGAAAAAAAATCATTTCCACCCCCGGTATTTCGCAACTGATACTGATAAAAGAAGAAGGTTAAATAGATGAATTTGCAAGATACGGAGAAATTTGGATCGAAAGGGTTTGAAAGAGATCGTAACTGTTATTAGATGGCTAACAAATAAATCTACAATAGAAACAATAATGTCTTTCATACCTGTGTCACTGATAAGTTAGATGAGATTGCATAGTTGTCTATAGATACGGATATGAAACAGCTGTTTCTATATGAACTTCAATTGATATACTAATGAAGTTCCGCTTACAAAATTACGTTATAAATATTGATAGTTCGCGTTAGGCGACTGTTGTATATGTTAAAAATGTGATAAATCGGCTATTATGCATACTTACCAATCGTCTTGGTAAGTTTAATAAATTCATCACTTTTACCGGCGAATATACATGATAACCACTCAAGTGTCGTTGGTAAATTTGATAAATACTTGATCTAATACTGATTTATTGCCTTTATCTGTGATTAAGCATAATACCTTAGTGTAATTGGTGAATTTGATAAATATGAAAAAACATTCCAAATGATTCTAGTACAAGTGATGAACGCAGTCGGACCCCGATATAATGATAACAAATTTTACGATCGTACCCCGATGTAATGATGCATTGCACGTATGAATTATCATGTATAGTACGATTTATCACGATTACCAATTACGCGACGCTTGGGTATTATGCATAATCACCGGCAAAAGTTATTAATTTAGGGAAATTTATCAAACTTACCAAAATGCTTGGCGATCATGCATAATAACTGGTTATTATGTGCGATATAAACAGGATTTGTCACATTCACCGCAACATATATATACAGTATAGATGAAAAATAAGAAACCTCTCATTTGATTTTTGGAAAAACGTATTGGATACGTGTAGAATGCACTAATTGATCAAGACTAATTAACTTAATAACCTAAATTATCTATGTTTTTATTCAATCACCGGTTTTTTAGATAAACATGTGTATCGAGATATGATGGGTCTTTTGCTATACAGGTTGTCCCACATTGTTTGCACAGTAGATATCTCTATAACCATCGACTTGAAAAACATACTTCTAATCAACATTTTTTTTAAATGACGTGCAGTTACTTAAAATGTCGTGAATTTCCCAATACGAAAGAAAAATAAATTTTCATGTATACCCTGTGTTTTCTAAAACTTCCAATTAGTGAAATATGAATCCCGCTCTGAAAAGTCGTTTTCACAAAAAACTCCACATTTTTTAAATGTAATATTTACCGAAATATTGGTTATTAAAAATTACTATATTCTGAGAACCTTTTTGGTCATAGCGTATACAGGCTCCTACAGGGGAGGGCGAATGTCCAGCTCTGCCCTCCCGCTTGTGCTAATAATGCAACTTTTTTACTGAACGAGGAGGGGAACGAGACGGGGCTCCTGTACCCGCTATGCTTATCACTATGGTTTAGTAACTTCTAATTGCCTCAAAATGTTAATTTTTAGGGACTATAAACAAATGACACATTAAATGAAACAGGTTTTTGTTTCATTTAGATTATTCTGCATTTTTTAAAATAAAAATGCTTTTCATCGCTCACTATATGTCAGATACTTCTTATCCCTATCCGTCATTCCAAAACAAAATTGTACTTGGAAGTACAGTATGTTTCTAAAGTCTACGGTTGCAGAGATATTCGCTGTGCAAACAATTCGGGACAGCCTGTGAAGCGACCATTTGAAAAGTACAGTACAGTTTTGTTCTTTAGTTTTAGACAATGGCATCGAAAACAATGAAAATACACCAAGCCAGCTCGTTGAAAAGAAAGTATACAGTAATACTGTGCAACTCTTGTATGCTAATCAAACCGGTCCATTTACTATGCAGCAACTTACTGAATATAAATGAGACAATCAGGTTCAAGTCACATATGTTCAGCAGCTACTCAAAAAAGAAAGCTAATCGTTACACTCATTTCTCGGTGAAAATTCATCTTATTGTTCCAAATTGAATATACTTTATATAGTAGAACTTGATCAATTTGAATTCTGGATAATTCGTACTTTTAAGAACTCCCATTGACAGTTTTCTATCAAATTTAATGTTAAAATTTCTTAGTTCGAATTTTTTGGATGATTCGAAGCTGGTGGAAAAAAATGTTTTTTGTAAGAGCAAAAAAATTTAGTTCGGAAAAATTATACAAGAAGCTAGACTTTGCTTTTCTCGATCAAGTTGTTAAACAACAAATTTTTAAAGACTGATAAAAGTTTGAAAATTCTGTTTTTTATCTACTCTTTTTTTTGATAGTTTAATGCCCATTTTAACTTTGTTCAGCTGGAGTGCATCGAGACTGTGTACCACTGAATACCAATTATGCTTTTTAATCTATAGATCAAGGTGCACCATTCAGAATTCTGAATTTTGTTGTCGTCATCAAGAGTATGGAAAGAATCAGAAAGTTCAGATTGTAATACGTTAATGAAAGTATATTTATATTTCCTTGATAGCGTACGAATGATAAGCAAAATTTGGGAAACAGTTGGAAAACTGATGATCATAAACTGTTTTCGTAAAGCAGAACGTAGTCAAGAAATTCTGCAGTGATGCATGTTCCAGAGCAGTGAGGGGAGGGGAACAATATAACAGATAAGATCAATTATTATAATTAATAAATTATAAATTATTAAAATATAAGAAGCAGTTTTGCAACTGATAATAAAATTTTAATGATGTGTGTGATTAGTATTATCCTATATGAATGTTGATGATTAAGTTGGAATTTGTGTTCATTTTACATATCCAGGATAGATTAATTGTGTAATTCGAATTTTTTCCCCACTGACTTTGGACTGTATATAAGTTCGACTGTATATGTATCTAATCGATCATTGTTAGAAGTTGTACTGTAATGTCATTTACGGCGTAACAACCATGAACCTCAATAAATATACTCGTGAGCTTTACTAAACAGTGAAGTACCTGTGTATACGTAAATCAGAACACTACAAGAAAAGTATTTGAGTAGAGAAAAGAAAAAGACAAACTCTGTTTATGCTATTTGTGCGGAAAAGACCTAAAGGCATCGCTTATTAAATGAGACTCCAAAGACTCGGTTTTTCTTGAGGACAGGTAAAGACGTACGGAAACGAATGCCAAAGAAACTGAAAAAAGAATATCAACTCTAAAAGCAGATTGGCAATCTAGAGCACAAGTTCTTCATTGAAATGCAATAGAGGTAATAGCATGGCCTACTTGATTACTTGACATGATGGATACTTCGTTTTTTGTTTTGCGAGTTCATATTAGATTATAATAATCCATTTATTACTTGTCATTCCTGAATGTGTTAATAGTCAATTTTTTATTTTACAAATACAGTAATTATTACATACAGTTACTATTAAGCCTTTTAGTACTATTCGTTCTAGAGTGATTGACGTATTCAAAGCATAAAAAAAGTGATCTCGAGGATTGGAAGAAAAAAATTAATGAAATGCTTTTAAATAAACCGCAATAAGTCGTAAATAGAACTCGAATTATTTGTTTTTTCGTACCTTAAGTAAATTTATGATCCAGATCACTCACCAATGATTTTAACAACCAAAAATTGTGAGATATTGGCTAGTGTATTAAAAGTGAGGCAGTCCTGTATATGTTACGATTGTTACACGTAAATTCATTATAAAAACAACTTTTGAATGGTAACATTGTATTTAAATTTTTTGTTCATCAGATAAATATTAAGGACTATTGTCGTTGTGGTAAATGCTAATTTTATGCAAACTCTGACGAGTTCACATTAAAAATATGATTTACTGTATTCATTTATCTTGATTTTAATTCTACAAAAGCAGCTTATTGTAACTCCAGTTTCATTTACAGCAGCGAGGTTTTCTAGTGAAAATTCGTATATATTTCTCTTACAACAAATCGAGAAAATAGTTTTCATCTTAATGTATAATTTGTTAAATTGATATCTGCCTACATTACTGTACAGTATATCGTCCCCCCCCCCTCATACTAGAAGCACGAATGTACACTGTCTTTAGAAAAAAAAGAACGAGGGAAATGTGTGTGTGTGTGACGTTTGAATCTACTCTACCCATGTTACTTTATAGAAGTTATTTTCCTAAAATGTTTTGTAACACGTACGTGTTTCAATAGGAATACACATTCGTTTTTCAAGCAAAACTTAGATATAGCAAAGTAAGGTATCTAACTAGCTGATTTAAAAAAAGTGAAAATATGCGCATTCGTGCTTTTAGAACGAGGGGGACGCTATCAAATCCCAGGAATGGATTTCAGATCAGTTTTCATATATCTAAAGAAAGTAAAATAAACCAAAAAGATGTGACAGAATTTATAGAAAACAAATTATATAGAACGATAGGAATATATAAAGCATTTTTTAAACGAAACGAAGGGTTCCATTGTTGGAAAACCATTCATAGCTAACCAAAAACAGTATATCTATGATTTATGGAAGTACTTTCTGAGAGTGAATATAAGTGATTTGCAAGCTGAGATCACGAAACTCAATAGAATAAAAATAGTTTCGAATTTTGAAATGTTACGAATTAAATAGCATAATAAAAATTTTAAAGGACAACCAGGATCATCATTTCGCGTAATGATTAATATTTTAATTGAGATTGAGATCGCGGATCGTATCTGTGATATGTATATAAAGATCACTGAGATGTGTAAATTGGTATCTCCTAATTTGTTCGAATATGTTAGCGTATACGTAAATAAAAATCTTTCGAAAGTTTTTTACAAAAATATTACTTTAAAAAGAAATCAATCACTTCACGAACCAAAACAATTCGCAACTTACAATGCACGTACATTCAAAAATAGAATCGGTAACTTTTTGCCAGCTTTGAATTGGCTCAACCGGTTATCAAACCAGTTTTGTTGATGCAGAATGGGAAAATAATTGAGTGTTATTACTACATAGAAAAAACACACACGCGCACGTATATACTGTATGTATATTCATTCATATCTGTTATTTGTTTCATTTCTCTGGCAAAAATATTTTTTAACCTGTTTTTCTGTCGAATTTCGAAACATCAGAAAAAAATGGCGATTTTCGTAGAAGGAAAAAAAAACAAATCGGAAGAATTTTCTTTAATAACACAGGAAAATTCCAAAAAGAAGAGAAAAACGATTTCTTTTTTAGTATGTCTATTTGCTCCTTTGAGAAGCCATGCGCCCTTACGTTTATGCAATAACTTGTCATTTCACAAGGTCACCAGAGCATTACTCTGCATGGAGCGTATACTAGAATTTTCCCTTAGCGACAAACACTTTTGCGGGTTAAAACGTTTTCTTGTTTATCGTAAAATTGAAGAGAAATTTTTCATTGAAAGGAATATCGGCCATCATATATAAACCAGGGCCGTAACTAAGATTTTGTAAGGAGGTACAGTAGAGCAGCGGTTTCGTACGCAAAATTTCTCACGGAATCCTTGATAGTTATAAGGCTGTTCCGTGGAACCCTTGATGATAATGAGGCTGTTCCACGGAACTCAAACTAGTTTTGAATATTTATCTAAAAAAATGTGTCTTTATACTGCCGTTTCAACAGCATCATATCCCCAGGGCAAAATGAGAGAGGGCGCTTAGGCAAAACTTTTTAATTTACATATTTATTGTCATGAATCATTGTGATCTTATCGTCGAAGCCCCTACGCAAATGAGGTCCCCCGTGCCGTGCCCAGACGGGACTCGTGTGTTAAGATGGCACTGGGTGTCCCGTAAATTCCCCAATTCAAGAATCCTCACTCCTGGTGGATAAAAAATGTTTAAAAAAAAAACATTGCTTTTACAACTTACAATTTCCTGATGAAACGGAAAATGACATTTATGAATTTCTGAAGTTTCTGGTTCTGAAATTATATACGAAAATATGTAATGTTACTGTTGTTTAGTTATCCAAGTGATCTGATTTTTTTTAAACAACACTATCTCGTCTAAAAAATGAAATATAATGTTGAGAATAAATGTGATTTTCAATACTATTAAAAAAATTGACTTTCAGTCAATATAATCAACATAATCAATTAATTTCCAAAGAAATTTGTTTCGTTATTTCAATAGCATTTTTTGTCATTTTTAGAGAATTTTTCTTCAGTTATAAAGGCATCTTTACGAATTTTTAAGGCATTTTTTCGAGTTTTTGGGAACTTTTGTGGTAATTTTTCAGAATTTTTTAGGTCCGCAACATCCGGGAATCGATGATTACCAGCAGGTGAATCACGGCACGTTATGGCACCACTGAAGTGCTGGGAGGTCACCAGAGCCGTAACTAGGCTGAAGCGACCGAGGCACTGCCCCAGGGCCCGAGCCAAATAGGGGCCAAAATGAAATTTACACTTATTTACATAATAATAACCCTTTCAAGAAGAGCCCCAAGGAAAAGTCTGGCTCGGGGCCCCGAAAAGGTACACTGCAAAGGCACACCTTGTGGATCACTCGAGAGTGCCATGGGATTTTTGAAATTCTGACCTTTCTTCTTTTTTTTTTTTGGTATCGTGACTCATTAATTTGTATAAAATGAGCCAGTTTTGACAAAAATGAAAGAAATTATTTTATGCAGTGTCTACAAATGATTGAATTATTTTTGTGATTTTTTTTATAGCTGGCAGTATTACAGGCATGGTGATTGAGTTTGATGTATATATATCTCCAAGTATATCATCAAGTATATCTCCTCCAAGTTGTATTTGGTTTTCTCTCGAGTTGTAAGAAGGCAGTGTGTCGTCGTTTAGTCTATAAGATAGCGTCGAACAGCAAGAATGCGTTTACTTTTTACTTCTGTGAACACACTGCTCCAGGACGCGTTGAAAAATTTGTTTACGCAGCAGTTAAAGATTATTGACGCGGACTTCATTTATTAACAAGATAGTGCTCTGTCCTATTTCAAGATTCTACAGTAGATGCGATCAAAGATCATCAATGTTGGGAATGATACTCACAAACAGCTGTTGTGGCTTCCACTCTCTCCCGATTAAGCCAAAAAATTTGCAGTTCTTTTGCTATGCAGTTGTGAAATTATAAAATTTTTGTGATCTAATGTAAATATTACATATGCCTACGATATAAAATCTTAAAACCTCTCAAATCATTTGTAGACACCATATCATGAGTATAACAACAAAAGGATCGCCGTGTTAGTAGAAAAATTTTCGTAGAATAATAATAACGTGTATATTACATACATTTACTGTATTTGAGTTAGAGTACATAGTTTTTCGAAAACTACTTCCATAAAAAACACACCCCCATTGACAATGTGAAGATTATTATCACATCCTGTCACAGCATATTTTAAACAGGTGCAAGGAGAAGAATGATGGAAAACTGTCCAGTCAGTGAGGAAAAAATCAAGTGTGAACATGACCTTGGTGAGTGACAAATCCGACGTCACTGTTGCACAGTATTTTCTTTTTCAAATATATATAATCGTGACAAAGCCTCCACAATAGTATAAGTGAGAATAAATACCGTTTACTCGGATATTTCCCGTCACTTTTAGTCGTGTAGCGTGGCAGAAAGAGAACGTTCAAAAAAACAAGGGAAATAAAACCAAACTGATTTTTCCCGATGAAATATTTCGACATTTATTTCCAAAATCGAGATTTCTCAACTGACTTCTAGCCAAGAAATCGGTTGTTAAGATTTGAAAACTGTTGATGAATGTCTAAATGTATTGAAAGAGTAGAAACTCTTTGAAGATAAAAAATTCCGTTAAAAAATCTCTGTTAGTAAGTTTAGGAAAAATGTACACATATAGTATAATAATAATATAAATGCTATAGATGAAGTCCGCGTCAAAAATCTCTCCTATGCGCCCTGTATTTATATACAGGGTGCATAGGAAAGCCCCTTTACCCTGGGAATAACTTGTTCATTCTAGAAGTATAACTTCCGAAGGGGAAAAGTGTGTTCAAATAACTTTTAGACCTCACATACGTCATTCATATCGCAAGGGGTTGTATGCTATTCAAATAAAAAAAAACTTTTCATTTGGTCAATCTGACTTGAAAAAAACCAATTAGAAAGTTGTTGCTCTGTCTGTCTTGAGTCCAATAAAAAAAAATTCTGTGTTTTTAGGTTCCATATCAGCTTAGGTATTTCATTTGAAAATTTTTCAACATGAAGGAAATAACCACATAAACTCTCTCTCATTCATTCAAACAAACTGATTATACACTTCATATGCTGTTCTTTCCCTCATTTTTAGCGATTTTGTAATTCAAATATCTCAGTGAATATTGTACGTAAAAAACATGCTTTTGTTGGGCCCAGAAGAGACAGGGCAACTACTTTCTACGTAATTAGTTTTTTTCATAGTTGAGTTCACCCCGTCAACCTGCTTTCAGCAGGTGAATCCCGGCTCGTTATGGCACCACTGAAGTGCTGGGAGGTCACCAGAGCCGTAACTAGGCTGAAGCGACCGAGTCACTGCCCCAGGGCCCGAGCCAAATAGGGAGCCAAAATAAAATTTACACTTTTATTTACATAATAATAACCCTTTCAAGAAGAGCCCCAAGGAAAAGTCTGGCTCGGGGCCCCGAAAAGGTACACTGCAAAGGCACACCTTGGGGATCACGCGAGAGTGCCATGGGGGACGGGTAGGATGGATGGGATGGGGGACGGCATGGACGGGTAGGACGGGGGTGACCAAATAAGAAGTTAATTTTTTTTATTTTAATAACCATACAATCCCTTACAATTTGAACGACGTATGTGAGGTCTACACCTTATTTGGACACTTATCTAATTGGAAGTGTGCCTAAGATCAACGGTTCGTGAGTAATAATTCCAGAATAAAAGGACTTTTTTTTATACACCCTGTTTATTTCAAAATTTCTTACCCAGTAAAATCAGGGCAAAATGATCCTGTTATAAAGTGTTTTATGTGTATTTACATGCGACTGCTGTCGAAACATACTCTGACATAGCGAATTTTTCGCTTTAATCACGCTCTCTTTAATCCAGGGGTGCTCCACTTTATAGAGAGCACTGGCTACTCAAGTGATTTAATAGTCTGTTCGGGCCACAATACTATGATGAAATAGTTTATAATTTTGAAATTTTTACATTTTTTGAAAATAGTACATCGAGATTTTTTAAATTTCAACAATCTGGCTCCTTGACTTAAACAGCAAGAGCTATAATTGGTTAATGAGGTAAAATTAAATGTTAATAATGTTTCAATCAAATATACAATTACAAACACAAAAGCCACAACAAGCAAAATCCCCGACAAGGTTGCTGAAAATAGATTCTCAGAAAAAATTATGAATGCCAAATATATTTAAAGTACAGCAACCCAAAATAATAGCTATTATCACGAAAAACTAATAATTATGAAAAATATAATACACTGCCCATAAAATGGGCTGCAGTGTAACGGTGAATGAGGTATTTATTTGGTTGCGATTATGAGGTATGTATTTGGTTGCGAGTGATGACATATTTTGCCATTGTGAATTTTGTGCCGCAGAATTTCACTGAAACTGCACAAACTTTGTCTTGTCTTTTCAATACAACTAAATAGTTCGGAGTAGTTTGAATAGTCTTTTTAATCGAAGTTTTACTCATAGAGGGTTATAAGCTATCTTTTAAGAATTATTACATCTTGATAGATCTCACTGTTCATAATTACGACATTTAGAAGTTTACCGAATGTCTAAATAGTGCCACTTTTTAGACACTCTTGTAAAGAATGTGAATAGAGACAATCGCAATTCAAAAAATAAATAAATAAATAAAATTAGAAAAATTAAAAAAAAAATTTGAAAATTGCACTGATCTTCACAATATTTTATTTAATTACATATCTATATGATTTTCACAATGAGTAACTTAACTATATGAAGTATATTGAAATCATAAATAATAAATACATGAACAAATATGCAATATGGCTTATCTAGTCTTTATATAAGCTCTCTCTCTCTCTCTCTCTCTCTTTTGCTTGAAACATATTCGAAATTTTAACCCTGTAGACCTGCTGGAAGGACCTTTAAAGTCCCCTGAGGTCACAAATTGTATGTTTTTACGTTTATATGTTTGTGTCTATATACTGTATATGTTTGGGTCTGTACATATGTTTGTGCTTTGTTATATTAAAAAAAAACAATTTTTTTTTCTATTTATTAACACTATTAATTTCAACTTTCGTCGTATACTTCACATGAATTTTTGCTATTTAATTTTATTTTCATGTCATTCATATTTTCAATTATGCACCCGTTCTTCGTGCCAAACTGCCAAACTTATAAATGAGTTCACGTCTGAATCAGTCTTATCAAAAGGAATTCAAAACCCCTGCATTGTACCAAAAAAAAAAAAAAAAAAAATCAAAGAAGCACACAACGAGAGTTTAAAATTTCCTTGATTCTATTTCTAAAGCCTATGTGAATCATGCCATAGGCACAATAGATATTGGAGTATCCTGGGGGCCTGCATTAGGTGGCGAACCTATAGACCTCCTACTACGATCCACTGACTACTAGCCGGTACTTGTCCTTTCCACAGAAACTAGCATTTGCCCCACGGTTTTTGCTCTCGAATTACTAATCGAATTCGCTTTAGAACGTGTAATATAAATCAGAAACTGTTTGGAACTCGATATTGGAGATAATACCGCGTGTAAGAGAAGCCGTTGCATGGTATCTTCTTCCGAAGTTTTCTTTGCAACACACAGCTTCTTCTTTTTTTCTATTCTTCTCTAATGAAAGATCCTAGGCAGTGTAAGAACAAGGTCGTTTTCTATCTTAACAAGAAAAGAATTGGGAAGTAAAGGCAATGTTATTATTATTCTTTCCTTTATTTCTAGCTTGTTAATTTAGTTGATTTCTCTTCGAAAAAAAAACCGGTTAACATGTCAGTTTCGGTTTTCGTAGATATACGATATATTCGTGAGTCATTGCTCATTTCATATTTTCTTTTTCTCGTCTTCTGGGAACCAAACTCCAGTTTGGTAGCCCGTGGCAAAAATGGGAGAGATAAAAAACAACGGAGCCTAATATCAAAAACAAATGCCTTTGGTGATAATTTCTTTTCCTCTCTGTCCAGCGTGACCTGTCCGGCCACAAAAAATACAGAGTGCGAGCGTTATTTGCCGTAGATAAATTGGTTTAGATGAATTTAAGGGCATAGACTTTCTGTCAGACCCTGTCATGAATTTCCATTTTGGCAATTGCTTCATCGTTAACAAATTACCTAAAAAAATTACATGCTGCCTCAGGATTACTTAATAATCCATTTTAACTGATTGATTATTCAACAGGACAATCAAGAAAGAAAGAAAAAATTCTCGCTTGTACATTACTGTAAATAAGTGTTCTAAAATTAAGATCTTGGAATAGATTTGATTCTGTAAAAATATATTGATTTATGAAATGAAACAAAATTATCATAATGAATGCAAATATTTTCGCCGTCCTAGCACCTACAACTCTGCAGGTGTCACAAAAAGTACTCATCCAGGAATGGAATTCGTCGCAATAGGATGCCATAGATGGCAAGATTCAAAGATGGCAAGTTGCTAATGTCATTACGAGTCTTTTTATAACTTTACAAAATCATATATTCAACGCTATATTTTAATTATCTTTTTTAAGCCCACTGGTTTTAATATGTTTTGAATACACTGTATTTTCCTGCGTATAATCGGTGGATTACAAGTTAGAAAAAAAAAACCATGAGAATTTCTTGATGCGAGTTATACACCGCTGCATATAGGCGCACGCAGGATTTTCTCAAGGGGGAGGGTTTCAAATATTTTCTCCTTCTGGGGGGTTACGTTTTTTTCTGCAAAATACTATAATCTGGGCTCAAGGGGGGGGGGGGGGGCTTTGCGTTCGCCATTGCACCGATGTGTATTATCTGCAGCTTTTCTTCTAAAAGGTTGGAATACAGTCATCCCTCGGTTTACGAACTTAATTCATAACTGAAGTCCATTCGTAAACCAAATTGTTCGCAAAATAAAATAATTTTCCCTAGGGATCAATGTAGAATGAATGAATCCATTCTTGGGACTCCGAAGATTTCTATTGCGAACTTTTACAACAGCTCCTGTACATAGCCAATGGTTATCATCAAACCAACACTGAAAAAATTACCATAATTCGTAAGAGATGAAATGCAAGTGAAATGAAAACGATGTCAGAGGGAAAAGTCTGGTTTCTACAATATGAATCATCTATAATATCATTGTCAAAGCCCACAAAATTTCCGCTTACAACACTATTGGCCACAGTATATACTTCAAGCCAAATTGATAGTTTCTGTAAGACACTCATTGCCAAGCTTTGTAAATAAGAACTATGCAATGCAGGATGATAAAATAATATTTCCATAAGTTACTGACTGTTCTATTATTTGAAAACATCTTTGAAAAAGTTATTTTCTTCTGAGCTTGGTAAAGTTTGGAACGATCTGCTGATCCATGGGCTGGATAACAGGAGCTGTATTTGGTGTCGGGAATTTTACTCTAATGATATATAATCCTTCAACCAAAGGCTATCGAAAAAAATGTAATCTCAGACTTCTGAAATATATTTCCATCTAGAATTATAGGCCGTTTCGCGTGTTCGTAAGCCAAGATTAGTTCGCAAACCGAATCATTTTTCGTTGTTCATATACCGAATTGTTCGCAAACCTAGATGTTCGTAGACCCAGGGTTGACTGTAGGAATAAATATTTTAAAAATTAACTTATACAAAAATAATTTCAAATATTTATAGATGGAGTATAGATGCGATTAAAAAAATCGAAATAATTTTCAACCAAAAAAATTGTCACAAACCCCTAAATTTCTTCAAGATTTCGTTATTAATGAATAAAATTTCCATTTGCTTATATGCCGCAGTGGACTTTACGATGATATAGTTTTTTTTAGAAGTAGTGAAATTTGCATCTGCGAATTATGCACAGAAAATTACTGTACTTCAGAAGTTGGTTTTGTGGCCATATTTTGTACACTGAGCATACAGTCCATCATTTCCTTTATAAGTATGAAAGTTCATTGCTGGTATCTGCGTGTTTAAGTAAATTGTTAGCTTTTTCTATTAGTAAATTTTCTTCCGGCCAAAATAGCATTTATGCTTTATTTTAAGATATGTGTGTATGTTCAGAACCTAACCAATATCATAAAATTTTCATCCATAAAAAATAGGACAAAAAAAACATTTTCACTTGTTTGCAAAATCCATCAATCATATTTTTTTTTTGGCTATAGATGAAAAATAAATCTGAAAATTATTGTTAAAATATACCCACGAACGATAGAAAGAAATAAAATCTAGAAAAACCGCAATTTTCGCATATCTTCGGAGCCTCAAATAACAAAGGCTACACCGTCACTTCTTGGAGTGTGACATTTTTCACAGAACTATCAAGGCCAACTAAAAAAAAAACCCCATAAATATCTTTAATGTATGAGAAAACGAGGAACAACCCATTGTCTACATTTCTTAGATTCAAACGATATCTTAACATAAATGATGGAACAACACCTTAAAAAACCCCTCCTCCATAAAGTTAACACGATACGAGTGAAACTTCAAAAAATGATATTCCTGGTGATATCGTTGAATATTCAGTCATAAAGGCACGGAGATCCACAATATTCACTTTATCATGTTTCTAGAGTTCACGGAGTGGGTTGCATTACCTATTTATTTATTTATAAATCATTCCAACAACAGAAAATCGAGTTAGGGCACCACCTCTTATATTGTTATTGAAGAATATAGGAGCTAGTGGTTACAGTTGTAGAGAGACAGAAAAACAATAAAGAGTTGCACACAAAAAATAAAACAAGTAAAAGAATAAAGACATTTAAAAAAAACGAATAAAACTATCAAAAATGCATGAGGTAAATGAATAAAAATAGAAAATACGTCGGATGAACTATTTTAAAAAATATTAAAAATGGATAAAATAACGAATGATATTGATAATAAAATGTAAAAAGATATATAAAATTCAGAATGAAGACACAAAATTTTTACAGTTTAAACAGGGGATTTTTAAAATTCTCCAAAGGAGTATAATTTTTTTTTATTAAAAAGGTTTTTTAATAAATTTGAAACAACTAATTGTTTAAACTAAATTGTTTAAATTTTTTAAACAAATTTTATAAACAGGTGCCCTTTTTTTTCGACAATTTTACAGATTGCGATGCATGAATAGGATCATAGTCGCAAATATTAGTTATGTAGTTTTTAATTACAAATAAATTGCAAGATTTCATGATATATACAGGGTGGGCAAAAAGTCCGTAGAAACTTAAAAAATTCATAAAAACCGGAAAAATAACCGAAATAAAAAACGGTTTGTAGGGTTAGCATCACTAGGTCACGGGAATTTTTTAAAGACAGGAAAAAAACTCAAAAGCAGCCGATAGGCGGCGCTGACGTACACAAGTCAAAAAAAGATACGCAAATAATGAACAGAATGCCTCCAAATCGTTTATTACAGAAGTATGTGTTCCACATGACCACCACCACACAGGGGACAACACATTGCGGGCGAGTCACAAATCCAGCAACAGCAGAGTGCAGCAGGTCCACATATGCGGTTTACAACGGTGAAGTGGTTGTGGATTAGGAGCGCAAGTTCTTATAACTGTCTCATTTACATATTTCCACCGAAGTCGCTTGTACCAGTGCTACCTATCGGCTGTTTTTGAGGGGTTTTTTTTTTGTCCTTTTTCCTGTCTTAAAAAAATTCCCGTGGCCTAGCGATGCTGACACTGCAAACCGTTTTTTGCCCACCCTGTATATTTAATAACGTAAAATAAGATTCTGGAAAAAATTGAATGTAAAGATGAATGCACCCTGCATCATCGTGATTGTAAAAATTTGAAAGACGAATTATTTCTTTAAAAAAAAATTTTAATTTAAAAAAATTGGAAAAAGAAAACAAAGATGCGATGTCATTTATGTTTTAATTATTTTTTTTTTAGTATTAAAAATACAAAAACAACTTGAAAATTCCAGAAAATGAATGCTTGGATCTGAAAGGGCTATAGGCGTATGTTTTTGTCATTTAATGACATGCAGCAAAATGAAAGTTTGGCAATACTTACGCCTTTGATAAACGATATCTTCTTTTTGCTCCGAAACTCAAGCATTAATGATAAAGAAATAAATAAAAACAAGACAAGTGATTATATCAATATTAGCCATTAAAATGCAAGGAAGGATGTTGGGTACTTTCAACAAAAATGACAGCCGGAAGTCTGCGGTTTTGTTAAAGCCGATCAAAAGTCTGAAGTTCGTTTCGAAAACGGGCATAATTTAAAGCAAGCTGGATCAGCTTCTTTTTTTGTGTGTCAGAAAATGATTCATCACGCCTATATATCAACGGAAATAAAGTCGAGGATAAATCTCTCAAGCTCGCTGCATGTATAGCTGATTCGTCCTATCTCGTATGATGCAGGCCTTATAATAAAAATATACCACTACACCCCACCAAATCTAAAAGTCATTTCCATAAATAATGAAGAATAGTTTTTGTGGATTTTTCTACAATCGTGAGACGACTTATTCTCAGCCCGATACATCAAGGAATTAGATATTTTTCTGGGTATTATGCCGAGGTGAACTCGGAAAGAAAAGTCATCTGGTCCGAGGGACTAGAACTAGGGTCCTTTTGCGGACCGGGTACCATATCCCTTTCAAACCCGAGCGTTCATTTTTTGCAATTTTCGAGATGTTTTTGCATTTTTGATACTCAAAAAATGCATTATAAAAACATAAATGTCATCAAATCTTTATTAAAAAAAAAATTTTGTGGAGAAATAATTTACTTCGTGCAATTTTTTTCATCCAAGATGATGCCAGGGTATAGTCATGTTCACATACAATTTTTTCCATAATTTTATTGCTAAATTTTATGTAATAAATCACACTTTTCCCGGAGTCACTTTCTCCTGGGAGCCATTTTAAAAACCTCCTAAAAGTTCAACTTTAAGTGCTTTAAGTGCTGCCCTCTTGATGAAAGAATCCAAAATTCATATTCACCATATTTCTAACTCAAAACTTACACAAAACTTTACAACCATTATATCCGATATTGTGAAAAGTAGGGTAAGAAGAAAATTACAATAAATTAAAATTAAATTATAAATGTAATGATAATAATAAATAGTTATCACGTAATATTTGGTAGGTCATTTTAGTTCTAATTAAAGACAAAAAAACAATGGTTTTGAAACAATTAGTTCAAAACAAATTATTTAACTTGATACTTTAGACCTTTATATTCTGACGGTACTTTAAAGTACGAGGTTAAACAATTTGTTTTGAGCTAATTGTTTCAAAAACATTGTTTTTTTTGTTTTTAATTAGAACTAAAATGACCTACCAAATAATTTACACACATAGCTATTTATTATTATCATTACATTTATGCTTTTATTTTAATTTATTATAAAAGCTTAAGTCAGGACTTAACTCCCCCCCCCCCCCCCCCGAGGTCAAAAATTCTGCAGTGAGAAAAAGCAACCAACACATTTGTGGCACCAGGGTCTTAAAGGATATATACACCAGGGGTGCACAGCCTCAGGCCCACGAAAGGTGTTCTGGTAGAAAAATATCAATACACGCAACACGATAAACCACAAATAACCATATTTCTTTCATAAAAATACGGTATATCGCCAAAAAAGTTGTCAAGTAAAGTTGCCAGTTACAGCCGTAAAAATTTTCAAAGGGAAAGTAAAGTTGTCATTTATAGCCCAAAAAATTGTCAGAGGGAAAAGATGTGAATTGCAGCCAAAAAAAAAATTGTCAACTCTCGCTGAAATTGCTGAAAAATCCGCTAGTCACGGATGATGGGTACTGTAAGTCAACATTTTTTCACCAAAAAAATAAAAAAAAACGTTTGTTTGTTCGTTTGACAAATATGTGAGATGAATATATTCATATGACTATATTTAATTATATTAGAGTCATAATTACTATAATATAGTGCATGAAAGTCATGAAAAGTCGTAAAAGTCATGAAAACAATCCGAATTCTTGATTTCAAAAATTCAACTAAGCATTGTTAAAAATTGGGGGAAAAAAGGGACATTTTATAAAAAAGTTGATGCGGCTAAAATCACGGGAATGTCCCATAAAATATGTATCATATTTACACTCTCTTTACGCCAGTTCCCGATATAACGGAATTATTTCGATGATTTTGCTTCCGTTGTTTTTTTTTGTTTTTTTTTTGGTGTTTTTCTCAAGAAATTCCTAGAACTAGGAATTGTTCTAATATGAAAAAAAATTATTACGTTTTTTTTTTTTTTTTTTTTGACGCTCTGACTTGCTCATTGGTATGACCCATATACAAGACATTCCCGTATTTTCCCGATGTTTTTATAAAAATGATCCGTGTTCTTTTCAATGAAGCTTTTACTTTAATTTACAATCTACTAAAATTAAGGATGGAGAAAATGTAAATGTTCATAATTTTTTTTTAAATAATAAATATAAATATTCATCACACATTTTTGCAGTGTTTTTTTAACTTTTCTTTCCGTGAAATACATTTAAATTCATCGCAGACATGCTGTAGCACTTTAGAGTTATTTACACACAACAACACTGATGATTTCGCCGACCTTTGGAAACATTTTTTGTCGAGAATCGAAAATGTCCTGTATGTATGATCTCAATTTCCAGTATTATTCTCGCTAAAATATGGTTACCTTAATCATAATGAAATAATTCCATGCATTCGATTGCGTGTGTGTGTTTGATTACATCTTTTATACTTAAAATTTCTTGAAAACGTCAACCTCGGTTATAATGGCAAAATTTCGTGGTTGAATTTTTCTCGATGTCATTTGCTAACCAAGTTTGACTGTATTTAAAAAATAATTAAAAAATAAAATTATTGACTTTTTTGTGGGAGACGTTTCCGATGTAGATAAACAAAAAGTAACAGCATATAGTCGATTCATGAGACGGTACCATGCTTTTTAAATTTTCTTTTAATTTAATAATCAAAGGCAAATTATAAATTATTTTATACTATGTTATGCGATAAAATGATTCTGGTACATATGTCTAACTGAAAAGCTTCATTTCTTCACATCTGAATTTTTTATTTTCAGCTCTCTGTTACACCTTGATCCCCTAGCGCGTGGCTCCTCTTTCAATTTACTTTCACCCGTGGGCCCCTCAGTATCCTAGGACAGCAAGGGATAGCTCTATGGTCTGAACTTAGGAACCACTGATGTAATGCCTTCTTTGTATGAATTGAAATAATATAATTAATAATTTTTTAAAAAATGCATTTATTTTTCTTGTGTCTGTGTTAATAAATATAGCATTTATTCCTTCAATAACTCATTAATTTTGGGTGTGTTAGAGGCTATTCATTCTTAAATAATATAACAAATATAATTCAATTCACATTACATGAATGCAAAAGACATTTCTTTAAGGCACTAATATACCAAGTATAAAGCGCCACAAGCGCTTTATACTTGGGCATATATAAAAAAAACGCAAGCAGCGTGCTGGATATTCGAAGAAACAAGGTAATAAAATTTTGAAGCTCATTGCTAATTCATGTTCTCGGTGTCGAATCGTCATACCTGCTCACAAGCAAAATCGAGAAATAAGGACGATAATTCATTGTGACATAGCATCCGCTACAGCCTTACAGCAATGGTTCTCAGACGTTTATCACCCGTGGCTTCATTGCCCAGTTAATGTTTCATCTGCGGCTCCCCAAAATAGTTTAATGCATATTGTGCATTCATAAAAGAACCAGTTCAAGACATAAATAGGCAGGCACACACACAGACATCGATATTTCCAACTCGTCCCTGACGAAGGTTTGTGACGCCCCTTGGAGCCGCGACCCACATTTTGAGAAACATTGCGTTACGGAGTCTTCTGTCTAGATTTATGAGCAATTAGCAGTGCAGTGCCCGACTTTGACATAAGGGAGCCGGCCCTGGGTAAAGCAGGGATTGGTGGAAAAACTGCGGATAAGGTTAAAGATCTTTGGTTAGTCAATGAATATATAATCTGTGCTCAGAGGCAAAATGTTATGTCACTTTTTTAAAAATTTCAAGATGACAAATTATAAATGATATTTTGCCAACATGTGATTCTGAAGCTTTTTGACTTATTAAAATTTGTCTCCGTTGTTTTCTCCTAAACCGAAAGATTATTTTTATTACGAAATTTTTCCCCTTCTAAAAATTAAAACAACACTCCGGAATGAGGAAAATTAAATTTTTTAGGAAAAGTGACTTATGACATTTTGCCATCTGAGCACAGATATATTGTTCAAATTTTGGGGCACAAGGAAATACTTCCACTTGCTCATGTGAAAATCGGGCCCTGGTAATTAATCTTCAAAGTAGTTCAATCATTGTTGGAAATTGAAGATAAAAATGTTAGCAAACTTACTCTTCCGATTCGAAAAGCTTGTTTGTGTTTCCAAATCAGTGTCTTCGACAGTTCCCAATAGATGTTTCAAAAAGGAATAGAATCCCAGGGAGTCTCTGTTAGTTTTCTTACTCATGCTTACAGCAAAAGAGTAGTAGTAAATAAACGATTTTCTAATCGCATTTATCGTTCTGTTATTTACAAAAGCTTTAACTTGTCAAACCGGGGGAGGGGGGAATAATTTTAAAAGACCTGGGATTTCTATTAGCAGTAGAACTTTATCAGTAGATAGTTAGTCACCCTATGTGATTGACAATAGAGAGGGGTAAAAAAAAGAAGAAGAAAAGACAGGATTTCGTGTCTAAGCATTTTGAAATTTTAGGATTGATATAGGTTTAGAGATCTACTTAGGCTACATAAAAATAACGCCAGAATTTCTAAACTTCGTGGCATATCAAAGGTGGAAAAACAAAACCTATTATACCAATTTCTTTTTTCAATTTTTTTAATATTTTAGAAAGTACATCATTTAGTCTGATTTCCAGTACAAAATCCTGCTATGTATAAGTACTATACCTTTTTGATCTACAAATAAGAAGACTCGATTCCTTGTCGGGGCCATTTTTTCAGATCAAAAGATTTTGGAGGACAAAAAACACTTTCATTGATTTCAAGTGTGTGTCATTCAATAAAGTTCTAAGACCGACATAAAAACGAACATGCATTGTAACTGATTGACTCGACCGGCGAATAAATGCATAACCATATTATAAGTGGAAACACTCTATAAGCGGCGGATGAATTCCTTGACCCCATTCAAGGTTACATGTATTTCCTTATTCTTCAAATACATAAAAGAACAATTTTTTTTTGTCATTCATTATTAGTACTTAGTTAGCGTTTCTCTATTTCGTTTACAAATCATTCCTTTTCCCTCATCAATTTTCCTCTTCGCAGTCAATAAATTATTTGAGCGGCAAAAAAAATAAAACAATAATTAGACATCTCTATTTCTAGTTATAAAACATTTCGAGAGAATCTAGTTACCTGTTTCATGTTAATATGACATCAAAATGAAAACAAACGCATTTCAAATCCGTAAGTCGAAAATGTAGGTTGTAATTTTTTTAAATATTTATGTGTCATTTATTAGCATATTACCGACTTTTTATTTTCTTGATATCTATGCAAAGGGTATGGTATATATATAATTTACCTAAGTATATAAATTTGATAATTTTCGTCAATAGCCGCCAGGGCAGAATTGAAAGCTTAAGGATTCTCATAAACCGTCGATGTTGTGTTAACCCTCTAAGCTGCATTTACGAGATATCTCGCCTCCTTAAAACCCTCTTATTTTATCACTGACACTCTGAGACAAGACCAGATATTTTGTAAAGCTCATTTTTCAATAAAACACACTTTATCCTATGCTTCTTAATTCAGTGTTTTTAAAACTTTTGTCACCCGCGGCTCTCTTACCCAATTCATGGGTTCATCTGCACCTATCCAGAATAGTTTAGTAGATATTTTCACTTATAAAAGAACCACTTCAAAGCATAACTAGGCACACAAATCAATATCCACAGCTCGCCGCGACACCCTTGTCATAGATTGACGACACCCGCAGGAGCCGCGACGCACACTTTGAGAAACATTGCCTCAATTTATATTTGCTGAACATCGTAGGAAAACCTAATTCATGAAAAAGATAATGCATTTTAAAGAGGGTTTAGTGATTCCTAGCATGCCGCTTGAAGGGTTAAACTATCGACGAACGGGGGGGGGGGGGCATGACTACATAAATACAAAAATGTATTTCATCATCCGGGGCAATCATGACGTTTAGCGAGTGGTTAAATAAAAGCAAAGATTGAATTTGCGGCACCAGGCAGGGCCGTCTTAAAAGCATCATGGGCCCCGGGCCAAGCCAAATGATTTTTCTGAGGCCCTACCAGGCAAATTTTTGAAAATCTCAACCAGATCCCATTTTTGTGAGACCCCCCTTTTCTCTTGAGGCTCCCGGGCCGTGCCCGGGTGGGCTCATGCCTTAAAACGGCACTGGCACCAGGTGAGGCACTCGTGATACCACATCTGCCTGCCTTCCCTCGGTTGTGGACCCTGTCGACAGATAAAACTTATATTTCGTAAGTGTCTAACATCGAATTTCTCAAAACCGATTTCTCAAAGCCCTCTCAGGAATTTTATTTTTTCCCATCGCCTTCATTGTTAAAAAATCACATAAGATCGCATGTAATATCTATAGCTTCTACTTTCCTAAGGGAATTTATTGCCCAAGTTAGGAAACTCTGATCTAAGAGAATATCACTGTTTAAACACATAGCATGTGATATCGATTGTTTTTACAGGTACACTTCCATTCATTAGTCTTAGGACGAAAAATTACAAGAATTCTTTCACAATTCCAAATTGCACTTTAGACATTGCGAAAAGTTTTTCTTTTCCCTTTCTACATGAATAGCAAAATTTTCGCAGCTGCTTGCAATTCAGTGAGAAGTAGCAGCTGTTTGTTTGGCTGTCTGGCGGCTATTTTACATACAAATCCTGACGATTCACAAAACCCTTTTCTTTTTATGGAAATATATTTGGCAATGAAATATATAAATCACATAGAAACTGATGTTTTGATCTCATCTTTTCGAAAGGACTTATTTCGCAATTTATAACTTAAAAGAGTGTAGTTTTGGTTTTGACTCTTTAGCACACTCTTTAGGAATTCGGGGGATTCAGACTCCATTGAACTACAATATTATATTATGAATGAAAAAATCGGCTCACACAGAAAGTCAGATTATACACATGGAATGTAAAAAAATTCTGAAAAAATACACATAAATATGCACGGACTAAAAAAATCAATGAAAATTAAAAATGAATGGAAGTCCCCAACAACTTTGGGACCTCCTCTTAGATTTTAGGTCCCACTGACCCGCCAACTCAAGACACCACTGACAACACTTAGGTAGCAACTCAAAAACTTGCATCAGAAAACTTTACTTTTTCTATAAAACCATAAGTGTTAAAAAATTTTTAAATTCTTTTTACTAGTAGAGGCACGGTGAATTTTTATTGGCAGTTTATAAAATTCTCGTTGAATATATAGCACTGTGTATATATTTTTTTGAATATTTGAATGGTATGACATTAATATATCTCGTAAACACTTTAAATCTCGAAGAATTTTCTATTAACTGTGCATAAATCATTTTGATTAGCGGTGATGAAGTACAGTAAATGGATTATCGCTTACGTACCCTTTTTCAGAGCTTTCAGGTTTGTTATCGAAACTGTAGATTATCGTGCCCAGTATACAATACTAATTGCAACTTTAATTATTTAAGTATTAGCAATAATTATTAATTATGAATTAATTATTATCATTAATTATTAATAACAAAGCATATTGCTGTTTATGATTAAAAAAATTGAAATTCCTGAAACGAAATTAATTAAATATCTGAGCTTGAAAAATTTGTGGAATATTTTATTTTTTTGGACAGAAACACTCTTAAAGCTTCTTCCGAATTCTAACTATATATAATTGGTTTTTCTTTTTAATATTATTCATTAGAGAAAAAATGGTTTCACACAAATGTGATATTAACAGAATTATTACTGCTTTTTTTTTTGGTAACATATCAAAATGTGTCATTAATTGATTCCCAAATTTAAATCTATTATATGCCAAATTATATCAAAATTTACCATCTATTTTTCAATGTTTTAGGTTGATTGCGATCCCCCTCTGTCATTTCTCTCACAATTTATTAAAACTGAGAGAGAGAGACTTCTCCTTTTCTGTAATATTTTAATTCGCACAATTCACACGAGCGGTTTCAGGAATTTTTTGACTCGAAGAGCCATTTTTAATGAAAAAAATGGAATCTCTTTCAGGCACACATCTCTGTTTTTTTCTATTTATTCATTGAATTTATTGATTGATTTCATTTTACTGGTTTTCTATGAAACCATGTATGTTAAGAATTTCAAAATTCTCTTTGCTAGAGCGAGTCACAGAAAACTTTTTTGGCAATTATAATTCTCGTTCAATATATATATAGCACTGTATATAATGTATATTTTTTTAATATTTGAATGGTATATAGTATTAATATATCTCACAAACACCTGGAGGAAAAAAAATTATATTTATCGTGCATAAATCATTTTGATTAGCGGCGATGAAAAATTGTTATACGAATCATCGCTTACTTACCCTTTTTCAGAACTTTCAGGTTTGTTATCGAAACTTTGTAGATTGTCCTGTCCAGTTTCAAAAGAGATCTCTCGTTGTTTAGTTTTCACCGGACTCAAAACCTTGACAATGCACTTGACCAATGATTTTTTCCTGTTTGCGGTTGTCCGTTTTCTTGTCCTGCAAGTATTTCTTTGGTTGACCGAACTGACAATAACAAGGACAGGCGAGCCAGTAGAGCGCTTGGAATTGTCGCGCGGCTGCTGTTGTTGACTTTGATTTTCACTTTTTGCTCGTGCTGTCGGATCCCGGCTCGGCATGACGTCACGGTGACGAGACGAGGCGAGTCATCGAGACCAGAATGCTACAGTAGAAGCACTACTGCTGCCAATGTGATCAAGGAAATATTCACTAAATAAAAATAATAATAAAAAACGAGGAAGAGAAAAATAAGGAAGCTTCCCGCCAAGCACGACGATTCGAGTAGCTTTTTTACTGTTTGTTTTCTGTTTCAAATATGAGAAAAAGGGAATAGGATTTTACACATAAAATACCTAACAAATCTTTTCTATTCTTTCCCTGTGTTGTTTTAAGCTCAAAAATTTCGGCTATATCGCAAAGTAAATTGAATACCATCTCCGATTCGGACGAAAATTGAAAGCCAACTAACTGTCGAGTTTCGGATTCGCATCACAAAAGAAACAAAGTTTGATATTACAAAATGATCCGCAAGGACAACCAGTTCGCTCTACAGACCGGTCGCTGTTTGGTGTGTTCCGGTTAAGTATAAGTAAATGAATAATCAATAAGTTGTATCGATAACAAACAACGAATTATAATGAGGAGATAACTAGATTAACAACTTGCGTCTCTTAATTATGTCAATTTGAATTCAAGTTCGGTTTCTATTTGACATCTCTCTCGCTCTCCTGGCTGATCTGATCGTAATGTTGTTGTCTAAAATTCCGTCATACATTATAATTTTGATCTAAAAAATTCCAAATTTGAAAATTGATATCCAAATGTTTGCAATTTGATTTAACACTCTATGTGGTTCCGTTGATATTTCAATATACATGGTAAATACATGGTCAAAGAGAAACCCACTATACCATTTTTCTCTCTTTCTTTTTAATTTGAAAGTATGTTTTTAGTGTCATTTCAGTACAAAATGCAGCTATATATAAATACAATATTTATTTATTTTTTTTTTTTTGTCTACAAAGAATTGATTCCATGTTAATGTCATTTTTTGAAAGCTGCTGAAATTTTAAGTTTTTTTCTTTTCAAATCACACCTAATTGAAAGGATTGGGAATAAAATTAAAGGTGAAAATATATTATTCAATTCAGATAAGCAAGATTTTATCTGCTTATAAATAACATTAAAATCAAGGCAAACTGTATATTTTACCCATTAAATTTATTACCCATTTAACAATTACATTAAATTTTACCCATTTAACAATTACATTAAATTTTACCCATTTAACAATTACATTAAATTTTACCCATTTAACAATTACATTAAATTTTACCCATTTAACAATTACATTAAATTTTACCCATTTAACAATTACATTAAATTTTACCCATTTAACAATTACATTAAATTTTACCCATTTAACAATTACATTAAATTTTACCCATTTAACAATTTTAGCTAATTTAAAAAATCCACTCTAATTAAATTGTTGTGTTGTTGCATTTTTCAATTAAAATTATGGTGACAGCAACAATTTTTATTCGCTTTCTTAAAATTTTTTTTTTTTTTTGAATACGTTTTTATGGGTGTGAACTAGAGGGTTAAACTATTCCATTCCGATTGACCCATTTGGTTGCATAAAATAGCGGTATGGTGTAGCTGTATTTGACAAAATTTTTCTAATGGACGAACAAGAAACTTACCGTTTTCCTCAAAGTAAATTTAGGTCCGATTATCAAGACGAAAACTTGACGTATTGGTGTTGAAAAGAACCAGAAAATGATCAAAACTAATTATAGAATATGTTTTGAAATTCTCACGGATATTTCAGTAAGATTATTGAGAAATAATAAAAAGAACAAGTGCTCCCCCTCCCATCTGCCATCGGCGCAGAGAATTACATAGTAAAAAGAGAGAGATGATGTTTCTAGAGTGGGTTTTCCCGGCGGCTTATCTAAACTTCAACGCATTAGGACACATCAAAGAGATAAAAAGCATCGGGGGCGATACTGTTTGACGCGTTTCATGAAAAAGCGATTAGTGCCAAGCTCAAAGAGCACTGATACATGCACCTCAATAGTGAGAACTTTAAATAACAAAAAATTATAGTCTGTCTCTCACACTTAAAAACATGTATATTGGAATATTATTGATGATTAAATTATTTTTTAAATAAGGAATTTCACATTGTCTGAGCATGTGACTTTCTTTACAAGTTAATTCAGGGATTCTTTTAATTTTTTTACGTTCACGGTACTCTTGTGAATGATGTTTAGAATTTCAAATAGATTGAAAATTTATTATCCAAAACTATTAAAGAAAAAAATATTCTTGGAATGCTATGGATCTGTCGCTTTTATATTGAAAACTACAGATACAGGTACAATGAAGCTTCGGTTATCGAGTGATTCGGTTAACGAGCGATGACTCGCATTGACTCGCGCTTTGTTTGTTTAGTTTCACGTTATCACAACTGTACCACACATGTACAGTGGAATTGTGGGTAATATTCTCCCCTCCGGTAAGCGTGCCTCACTCGAAAAATGAACACACGTGTGAACATGACTGTGTTTTACGATAGGAAACTAGGTATAGATAGCATTGCAACCACGCGTATGTGAGCTTGAAGCTTTTTTTTTTTTTTTTTTTAAATTCTGCTTAGAGAAAACTGTGGGCTGATTGCATTATTGAACGTGACTTTGAGGGGCTAGCTCGTGAACAGCAGCCACCATTTGTCGAAAAGATTGTGTCCTTGGGGAAGGCCATGGGATCGAAGGTGGATGAGGATGACATTCTAGAAGAAGTGAAAGAACATGGCCAGGAGGTGACCGTAGATCCACTGGTAGATCTCTATTGCACGCAAGAGCAGGAGAGCTTATGGAGGGTATCTTGTCTGAGGAAGAGAGAAGTGAGAAGAGAGAGATGCCCTTCACTTCAAATTAGATTATAGAAATGTGTGGAATGTGGGAATCTGTGCAAAATTTTGAAGGAAACAACTACCCAAATAAAGCTGTAGCAGTGTGTGAGCAACGAGTCTGTCCAACGACAATGCAATTTTCCATTTCCGAGAAATAAAAAAAGAAGGCAAAAACAAGTGTCATTAGATAGATTCTTTTTCAGTCGCATAAATTAAGAATACAACTGACTTGAAGAACAAACAACAATAAGTCCGTGAATCGTCCTAAAAGATAGTCCTTTCTTTCGTCGTTTAGAGTAAGTTAGGTTAGTTTGTAAACATTATGGTACTGTATGTTTATTTATGGCGTTATGTATTAAATACAAATACAAAGGTCACAACAGACAAAATGCCCAACGAGGTGACTGAAAAATGAAGCCTATAATAATATGTATGCCGAATATAACCAAACTAAACCAATCCAGTTTAAAATTATATACGTATTACGAAAGAAAAACTAATAATTAATAACACTGCTAATATAACTGATAATAGTAACACTGCCCATAAAAATATATATCGTTGTCTTAATTCTAAGTATGGATAGCCTCTCGATTTTTTATCCGCTATGTTTATCGTACTTCTTTTTAAACGTTAAACTAAATTGTGGTAGAATTCACGACCCCCGGAGGTAATCTCTATTCCGTTTATTAACAACTCTATTAGAGAAAAATTCCCTGCGACACCACAATCTAGAATTGTCCCTTACTAAACGATACCGGTGTCCTCTTGTAGAAGCAGTAGTTAATTGACGGTGTATCAATAACTCATGGTCCCCCCCATCCTATACATCCCATTGAAAATTTTAAACACTTGGATCACATCCCCCCGACACCTGTGTTCCCCCCCCCCCAATGTAAACATATTCAAGAAATCAAGTATTTCTTCATACCTCAAGCCTTGTGTGCCAGATTATTGTATACTGTGTGTTTTTTTTATTATATTACTAGGGAGACTCTGCCCCCCCCCTCCCGCCGACTGTGGAGGCCACCCTCCCTTTTTCTCTTCACGACATATCTTGTTCATTTCGTCCCACTTCATCGGAGTGCTATGAAAACTGACATGTCAAAGCACCAGCTTATACTCACGAATTTTACAATAATAAAGGAAAAAAAAAGCAAACGCGATTCATAAAGTACCCCCAGAAAACTTCTCCGTGGGGGTCCCCAGACTAAAGCACTGTTGGACCGCGAAAACTTTTCACTTGTATTCATTTTACCAACAAATAAATTCCAGGGCCCTAATCAAGGACCCGGGACCCAATTCGCAGAATTTTAGTGAAGCCCAGACTGGATTTATCTCGGGCTTCCACTGTTGAAAATTATACAGTGTAAAACAACAAAAAAATAATGCGATTCATCCAGCTTTCCCCAAAATCAAACCTGTCAACTACCACATGGGGCTACCGACTTAGAAACTTGTCGGACATCCCCTCTGTGAGGGCCGCGAAATTTTTTTACTTGTATTCAATTCACCAACAAGTAAATTCCAGGGCCCCAATCAAGGACCCGGGAAATCTCGGGCTTCCGCTGTTGCAAATTTTACAATGTTAAACAACAAAAATCATTGAGATTCTTGAGATTCATCTAAGTCCCCCAAAATGAAACCTGTCACCTTTTCCATGGGGGCGACCTGGAGACTTGTCGGACAACCCCCCTGTGAGGGCCACAAAAAATTTTTATTTGTATTCAGTTTAACAACGAATAAAATCCAGGGCCACCCGATCAAAGAGCCGGAACCCAATTCGCAGATTTTTATGGGGCCCGCAGACTGTATATATCTTGTGTTTTCGCTATTGAAAATTTTTCAATGTTAAAGCAGCAAGAAAGCAATGAAATCCGTTGAAGGCCCCTGGAAATGAAAAACCTTTTAACATCCCCATGAAGGTATACGAGCAATGCCACGCCCTGGGTACCCCGACCCTGTGTGTTGCGAGCACTGGTGATATATGTATATTTATTATACATATACATACCTCTCGGCATGGCCCCCACAAGGGAAGGGCTGACAGGGGCCTGAACGATTCTTACCACTTTTTGATTTTTCACACTATAAATCAACCACAGAGGGGCCCCGTGAAAAAGCTGGTTTGGAGGCCCGCCAACTATCCTAGCTTAGTGTCCTGCTGCAGGATGTGGGGGCCACTCCTCTCGGTATATACACATAATTTGGTCCCGATGGGTCAAACGGTTAACGTTATATATTCAAGAGTTAAATGAAAACTTCACCCAAAGATTGTGTTGAATATAATTGCTTCAATGCTGTTTTTATTAGTCATTTTTATGTGAATGAATAATTGTAGAAAGGAATATCCGAGAGTTTCTATTATTTCCTATGGAGAAGTTTGATTCGATATACGAGCGATTCGGTTGATGAGCCCGTTTGTGGAACGAATTAAGCTCGTTAACCGAAGTTCCACTGTATATACCACTAAAGCAGGCAGCGCGATTTGGAAGCGGCGGACCCCCATAATCTTTCGTAACACCCTTAGCTAGCCACCGGCCCACCGTTTGAGTATGATTTATCACTGACATAAGTTGAACATCTACTGCCGATAGCTATCGGGAAAACCATGGTTCTCAAACTTTGACGCCAGTGTGGTGATTTTCCCTAAAATTGCTCACTCGCGGGTTTGTTATTCTAGCGATCATTTACTCGAGGCTCCATTTCAATAACAGTAATAAAAACTAGTGGGCCCCTTTCCTTACCTCCCCCCCCCCCATTTATTCATTGTTCCTTTGCCGTAATATAGTCACACGATACCTGCAAGTCCTTTACTGTAGCTCTCATTAACCCATATGTTACTATTAGTTATACACCTGCGCGTCTTTTGTCTTAATGATCGTAAACCTTAGTATCCTATGTTTGCCACAGGTGCCTTGCACTGATGATCGTATACCCTTGGGTCTCTTGCCCTGCCTCTGTGGCGGTCGAGTGGTCATGGTGACGGACTGGCATCGCGAGGACCTGGGTTTGCCACGGTGGTGGTCGCCTGAAGTTGGTTTTCTGTTGTTCCCAACTTCGAGGCGCGAGTGCGAGCCGATCTCCCCGTTGAAAAGTCTCGCCACAGAGAGCAACAGGCTTAAAATGATACAATTATTCAATCATTAAACTTCACTCATAATTACAAAAACTAACGGCAGATGGCAACACTACACACAGACTTCACGTTAGGCACACAACACATAAACGCATAGCTTCCAGCATAGTCTGGGTGTTCTTCGACAACCTGCTAAAATCTCTTCATTGGGACAGGGCAGCGGGCCATAATATGGTTAGGAGGGCGTAATCCCTCTTGTCTAATCACCGTACATAATCAGTTTTTCTTACCCTATCCCTAATTTACACGTGAGTCCCTTACCTTCAGTCCTCATTATTCCACGAGTCCCTTGCCCTAATATAATTTTATATACCCGGGCTCCTTTACCCTAATAGATATATATCCCCGAAGCTCTCATGGTAGCCACAGTTGCACAAATAGTCGCGTTATTTCTAGTTACTGCTGATAGGCGCACATCAGTGTCTCCAGCAGGACACAACACCTTTGACAATGTTTAGTGACGCAGCTGAAAGACTGGGTTAAAGGAGGTTTGTTCACATTTTACTGTTCAATGCCAGCAAGATCGTTTTTGACAAATGAAGCACTTTCATTTCTAGCTCTTTGCTGAGCATTGTAAATATTTTTTATGTCTATTGGGTAGCATCAGAATCATCAAACCTAGAATAGGCCTATATATCCAACTGCTTTTCTAAGCCAACTTTTGTTTCACGTATACACAAAATGTACACCATAATTTTGAATGATGAATGTTACTTACTGTATGCTTTGGCAGAACCATTAATTGCAATTGACTACATTTGTATTATCTGGCAATATATCGATGATTCCCTGCTCAATTAAAATTAATTACACAAATTTTGTTGATAGGATTTGGTAAAAATAGTAGGACAAAACCTAGAAAGTAGGACCAAAGTATAACATTTTACCAAAAAGTAGGAAAGTAGGAAAAGTAGAACAAGTGGGAGCCCTGTTCGTTGCAATATTTGGAATATTAATAAACATTTCCATAGTTGAAGTTATAGTCGCTCTTTTATATTAATTTTTTTTTAATTACATAACAATAATTTGTTCATTTCTGAGTTATAAATGAACAAATTATCGTTTTGTAATATGTGATATACGTAATATATGTACACTTGGAAATTCTAAAAGTATATATTACGTATATCGCGTATGCTAGGCCTCTTCAAACCTGTGGGGCCCTGCGTGTTCACACCAGTCACATACCCCTAAGGCTAGCTACGAATATAGTATCCACTATCGAGCCACCGTTTCTTTCTTAGTATAGTTTCTTTCAAGTCTGTAGAACAAATAATACACATAACATCACAATAAACTGATACAGTAGGATAAATATCGCAATCAGTATATGTATCTGATTCTTTGCTGAAGAAAGGTCAACGAACGACTGAACGCACAGACACTATTGCCAAGTACCCGTCAAAAAAATCTGAAGCGTCATTCGCAACAAATCGTTTCATTTAAAAGGAAAACATGTCCCGACTATTGTATTTTGAGTTGACAGAAAAAGAGAAAATGTCAACTTTTTTGATTTGGTACCATGCAGCCAAGTTGTCAATTCGATCTCATAAAAAAAATAATATTTCGACAAATAATATTTCGACTTTCATTTACACGACAATAATGAGATTGCCCAACACACAATAATGAGGTTAATGAATTTTGCGAAGTTTTTGCATTTTGAACTGGATTTATTCGCTTGCTTTGGCTGAGTGTATAGTGCCTAGAACAGAGGTACACAACTGTCCAGCCCGTGAAAGGTGAATGGTAGAAAAGCATGAGTACACGTAACACATTACACACACACACACGCAAGATATAGGCTGACAATATTTCCTACATAAAAATACGGGAAATAGTGAATTCTTACTGGGAAAATACGGGACATCGCCCATTATCGCTAAAAGAGTTGTCACCGGTAAGCTAAATCAAAACTCTCCTAAAGGAGAAACCCTCTTAATTGGGATCCGGAAATTTCGCCTACCCTGATCATATGAGTGAACGAGTGAGTAACCAAGTACGTGAGTGACCACTTTACCGCACACCAACTCCGGTCATATATCGTCATACGGCAATTTCCATCCAGTGGAGTTGGGTGGGAAATGAAGGCGCCATCTATCGGTGGTCAACCCAGGCTCGGTAGGTAAAGAACTTATTTCTGATGTTCTTCCCCAGATTCAAACCAGTGGACCTTGACAGTAACCTTCATCGGCCGCTGCGGTGGTGCAGCGGTCATAGCGACGGACTCGCATCGCGAGGATCTGGGTTCAAACTCCACCTTCGTCGCAGTGGTGGTCGGCTGAAGTTGGTTTTCTGCGGTTCCCAACTTTGAGGTGTGAATGCGAGCCGATCTTTCCGTTAAAAAGTTTCGCCGCAGAGAGCTACAACGCTACAATTATTCATTCATTACACTTCACTCGCTATGAGTTGAGAAAAAACTCGTAGTTTAAAAAATTCATTGTAGATGGCAGCACTACACATAACAAGCATTACACAGATACAAACTTCACGGAAGGTTCACTATACGTACACACACACATTCCAACATGTACCAATTCTTTAGAAGTTCCGCAGAGGAATATGGACGAGGTGCATGTGTCTGGTTTAGTAGTAGTAGCAGTAACCTTCATCGTTGAAGACAAGCATCTTACCGCTACGCCACTCGGGCTGACTAAATGACTGGGTGAGTGACCAAGGGAGTGCGATTGAATGTATGAGAGTGAGCGAACATCTGAGTGGCCGTATGAGTGACCAAGTGATTGACCGTACGAGTAAGGGAGTATGAGTGACTGTATGGGTGAGTGAATGACCATATTTGTGATCAAGCTAGTGACCTTATAAGTGACAGGGGAAGTGACCGTATGAGTGACCACATTCATTTGGTCTCTCAAACTGTCACTCACTCATACGGCCACCCATCTACTCATTCACTCATACTGTCGTCACCCACCTTTTCACTAGGGGTAATTCTAGTGGGTGGCAGGCCCGTCATTTAGTGGGGACAGGGCAACGCCCCCCCCCCCCCGGCTTTTGAAAATACACTAGAAATGGTATATATATATATAATACTTTGAGTACATGTGCTTTGCCCCCCCCCCCGAAAAAAGTTGAAATGACGGCCCTGGTGGGTGGTCATACACCCACTCATACTGTCGTCACCCACCCACTCACTTGGTCACACATATTGTCACTCACACGATCAGGGCAGGCTTTATGGCCGGGGTGAATCGCCAGGGGTAAAATTACCGTAAGCCCACTTCTGTAGGAGGGGGAGGGTGTTGGCAAAGTATTTGTAACTATTTATCACTGAAAAATCATCAATGAAACGCAACTGCAAATCCCAGTAGATTAAAATGTAATTCACGGGGGGGGGGGAAATGTTTAGATTGAGATGAATATTTTTATGCCTACAATTAATCTTGAAAATTATACTCATAATTATCGTAATATAATTTAATACAAATACAAACACAAAGGTCACAACAGGCAAATCGCCCGAAGAGGTGGCTAAAAAAAGCCCATAAAAATTATAGATGTCAAATATAACCAAATACAGCAACCCAATATAAAAAAGCATATATCACAAAATAAAAATCGAATAATTAATACTATAATTATTGATACCATAACTATTAATACTATAATGCACTGCCCATAAACATTATTATGGTCGTCTTACCTAAGTAGGGATACCTTCTCGATTTATACATAATTAAAAGAATCTCTTAATCTTTGATTTCAGTAAAAATGAAAATTCTAGTAAGCTTCATTGAAAATATGGCGGAAAAACTGGAACAAAAATTTTCGTAAACCAAAATTATCAGAATGTCCTGTAAATTATTGACTGATTTTTGAAAAACTTAAGACAATTGCCATTTGACTGAAAAATATGAGGTTATTTTTTGTCGACCTACTGGAAGGGCACCCGAATCCCTTGGGGTGACATAATGAATGTTCCAAATTCATGTATTTTAGTGTTTCTGTTTTTGTCTTTTTTTGTACAAGTTTGTACCAGTTATCCTATTTTTGTTGTTGCGGAATAACAAAAAAAATACGGACTATATATGGTCATCCATTGGCGTACGCAAGGGGGGGGGGGGAGTTGGAGTTCTAACCCCCTCCCAAGACGAGATTATAGTGTGTTATTTCGCTGGAAAAACGTAAACCCCTGCCCCCTTGAGAAAAAAATTACACTATAAAAATTTTATAAAATTTTTATAGTGTAATCCCGGATTTAGGCCAGGATTACACTATGAAAGTTTGATGAAAGATCTTTTACAAAACTTGAAAAAACAACCAATATGTCATTGGTTACATTCGAGCAAATGTAACCGATACGCTTATTGGCTGCATTTTTCAAGTATAGTATAATCCCGGCCTTATGAATTATGGTCTTGTATAGGCTGCCAGCCCTACATTTAGTACGGTAGGCAATCTTGAAATAATAATTATGTGATGAATTTCTATTCAATGCGTTTCTGTTCGGTTTTTCATTTTTAGGCATAGTTGTTGGACGTCCCACGTGTACGACATTCAGGATCGTCCGCATAGGGGACATGCATTGTAACTTATAATACAATTACATATTGTATATCATTGAATTCTTGGAGGAGGGGGGTGGGGCTAAGTCCTCTTACAAAGTTTATTGGGAAGAAGAGGGAAGCCCAAGCACCCCGAGTCCTCGAGTTCCGGTGTCTATGCCTAAAACTTTCATAGCATAAACCCGGCCTAAGTAAGATGAATTTTTCTACCGATATATACGTACATACACAGTCTGCATTGCGATAATTGAATCAAATATTATATATGATGATATTATGACTCAAAAATAAAAACAATTTAGGACTCGAAAAGAGTGACAAACTGAACATTTTTACGAAAATAAGAGCACGGCCGAACAATATTTTGCAGGAACGGAGAGAATGCTCGTGTCCCATATAAAAACGGGACGTATGTTCTGAGTGTTAAAATCCGTAAAGTGGCACGCGCATCGAAAATAATCTTGATTGTGGCACGACTTGGAAAAAGGTTGGCCACCCTTGGATTAAAACATCATTCTCCTCCGGAATTGATGCAAGCACGCAAAAATATCGCAACTCCTCAGTAAATAATCGCCATTTACGTATTGATATAACGTATTCTACTTTCTCTTTTCGTTATATATATAACGATAGATAAATAGTTTTTCTAAGGCATATCGAAACGTAATCTGAAGAAAAATAAGATAACGCTCTTTTCTCCAATTGTAGATCTATGGATTAGGATTTCCAATTTGATTTGCAGATATGAGTCGGATCCAAGCGGTGGAATGTTTCACGTCTAATGTTTCTTTTTCTAATTTTTTGTATTATGTTTTTTTCTCTCTCTGAAAGTTGGATGATAAAAATATTGCTTCCTAATCATTGCGATGTCATGTCTCATAGTTAATAGTAGTGCTTTAGTTTTTTTTATTGTTCGTGGGGAATTGTTATCACTAGACAAAACGTGATATCTATTTAGTTAAGGGTGACATTGATTCGTCCTTCAGTTCAATTATTTTCATAATAATACGCCATGTATTTCTCTTTATTCAAACTGTTTCGTCAAATTGATATGTTAAATTCTATGTGCACGTCATATGTCATATATAAGTTTATTTGGTTTGGAATCCAAGAGTTGCAACCCTGATGAGAATTTTTGTTTTCATAAATTAAATCAACCACTTCCTGATTGATCAAAATAATTTATGATGAAGTATTGTGAGTTTCAGATACTCAAGTGTGCTGGTATTTTTATTAATTTTCGTGGTAAAATATCGTCAATGGTTCTTCACACAATTTGATCATTTCTGACAGTTTTCACTACATTGACTTGATAGAAGGGACGTCTCAACGGAACGTCAGGTCAGCATGACGTCTAAATTTCATGGATCTTTTGTGGGAATAAGATGAATCCACGGGCCCTATTACTAAATTGCTTTCAGGGAGTTCTGTAGTATACAAAAAAAATAAAAATGATGAATTGTTTCAAGTAGGGCTGGTCCAATTAATCGATTGATCGGGTCGGTTATTCGATCAATTGTTAGTCATAATTAAAAATTTTAGTCGAGTTAATCGACTCTCGATCAATCTTATCAAAATTTCATTAAAGTTTTTATTAAAAGTTTGTGAATTAACTCGATTTGTTTGAAAAAATCGAGTAGATGTACAAATTATGTTCCTATGCATAAAATTTTTGATATAAGTGGCCATATTTAAAATTATTTGAGTCAATATTTTCATCAAATTTTTCGACAAGTCAATTCAATGAAAACTGATGATTCAGTTTCATATTGAGTATGATGGGAATTTCAGAAGATAGGATCAAAATTTATTGTCTACACTATGAACAGTAGATTTTCGTATTCTTGGAAGCATGCTCCTCTCGTCACAAGTACCATTTGGGAGAAATTTCCAGGAGAGAAACAAGCAACAGTATGATCGGAAGTAGTTTCGAAATTAGTGAATTGAAAAATTTTAAAAATTAACTAATTTTTAAAAAAAACGATAAGAACCAAGTGAAGAATTTACATGTTTTGACAAAATTATGTTCAGCATATTGAACTGCTTCAAGCGGGCAGCCTTAATTTCTTAATCTATTCCTACATTTCATAGGCGGAGATAGACTTGGAAGTCTGGGGGGGGGGGGCACGGTCATTATTGCTGGGGGGGGGGGCACGATGATGATAATGTCAATTCATCTATACATATATGCATTAGATCAATGCCCCCCCCCCCCGTATCTCCGCCCATGCTACATTTGTTTACATCTGCCAAATAGGTGCGTGAAATGGATAAAATATATTTTTATAGCATCAATTAATACTACATGGTTACAGAAAATATTCGATTAAAACAGTATATAGTTCGGTGCCGGGCATTAAGGCCGCCCTAGTTGCGGCCGTGGTAGTTGTATTGTTTTGCGGTCAAAATAATTTAAATAAAAGCAGGCAGGTACTCTTTCCAACTCTTCCTATATATTTTCGAGTTTTTACTTCTAAATATTATTTCTATCTTTATACATAACTTTTAAGGGTTTCAACACGAAGTACACTTCACTCATAGGTTGAAAAATAGATGTTAGCACTAAAAAAATTCACGCACAACTTGTAGAGTTATCAGATCCAAAAACTTTAAAAGGAGGACGTCTGCGCACACACTCTCAGTGACGTCACTTATCCCAATTTCCCCAATAGATGGCGTCACTATTCCGATCAATGAAACTGGTCATAACTAAGGTGACCATACGTCCCGTATTTTCCGGAACAGCTCCTTAGAGGAGAAATAAATATATTTCTTCTCAATGGATAGCCCTGGTTTTTCGGTTTTTCTTGGTTGTCTCGACTTTTTTGCAAGAATGTCCCGGTTTTTCACGTATTTTCAACGAAGCCAACTTGACTTTTTATTCTTCAAATAAACGATTACAATTATCTTTGCAATTCCAATTATATTACAGTAATTACGACTACAGACAAGAATATTCATCTCATATATATTTGTCTCTTTTTTTTTTTAATTCACCAAAATTTGAAGTGGCACTTTATTTCCCGTGAATGGCTACTTTTGTGTGATTTCAACACGAGTTGGCGACTTTGCTTACTTTTGGCATCGTTTTTGGTGATAATTGGCAATTTCCCATATTTTTCTCGAGCAAATATCGAGAGCTTATCCACAACAATAGTTTTTCCCAACTCTAAAACACAGCCGCTAAAAAGAACAAAAAACAGAAAAATTTTTTGGAATCTCTACGGCTATTGGTGAATGGGTGTGGAGGAAAAAAACACAAAAACACTCCTATCAATGAAGAAATATGTTTCAAAGTGGAAAAAAAAAAATTTCCCCAGAAAAAAAGAAAAATAATTCCAGAAACCTGAAAATATGTGAGAACAAAATAACGAATTTTCCGAAACGTAGGAGGACGGTTGAAATGACATAAAAAAAGGAGGGCATCCGGTTGGTAACCCTACGCACAACCACCGTTACGAACCGTTCTTCTTTAGGATAGGGTTACCAACATAGGTGGTGATAGACTTGGAAGTCTGGGGGGGGGGGCACGGTCATTATTGCTGGGGGGGCATAATGATGATGATGATGACAATTCATATATGCATATTTACATTAGATCAGTCGACTCCACCTTTGACGCTGGGGGGCAATGCCCCCCCCCCCCCGTATCTCCGCCCATGGTTACCAGATTCAAAAATTGAGAAAGCAGGACGCCTGCGCAACCTTTAGTGACGTCACTTATCACAATTTTCACAATAAAACCAGCCATAATAATGATTTTTCCGAACTCTGAAACAGAACTGTTAAAAAAGCAGAAACAGAAACGAAGCGTGTGGGGAAACAAAAACACTCATATCAATGAAGGAATATATGTTTCAAAGTGGGAAAAATTTTTCCCAGAAAAAAAAAGAAAATAATTCTGGAAACCTGAAAAGGAGGACAAAGGGGCAAATTTTCCGAAACGTAGGAGGACGCTTGAAATGACTAATCAAACAGGAGGATGGTTGGTAACCCTATATACAGCGGTTTTATTTTAATTGGGAAAAATTATTGTGAGGGGTTTCTTTTTTGGAAGCAAAGTGGCGCCATCTGTTACAAAAAAAAATTGTAAAATGACGTCATCAAGGTTGCGCGCGGAAATATCCTCCTCTCTCAGTTTTCGAATCTGGTAACCAATTACTTTCTCTTAATTTATCGTGGTGCTGCCATCTACCGAAGGAAAAGTACATAGCTTCGAGTAGTTACCTTATTCGAGATTTATATATGTTTTTACCTGGAAACAAGAAGTGAAAGCAAAAAGTATTTTATTATACATAACATAAAATATTATAAGTGAATAAAAGTGTATACGTGCTTAGACATACAGTACTTGACCTAAATCGAAGTTTAATCTGTAGTTTGATCGAGGTTTGACTGAATCATCTACAATGGTATTTTTTGAAGAGATTTTGAAACTGCTAAAAACGATATCTTTCATATTCCGCTCAAAATTACCTTCAATATATATTTTTAAATTCCTCACCTAATGTTGTTCTTTCGAGGGTGTTTAATAACGTCAGTATTTTGCTCTATTCATCCTTGGAAAGTGTTGATGATGTTGCCGTGAAAATACTTTCTGTGTAGTACATAAAAGTATTGGGCGGTAAACTACTTTACAGGAGCGAAACAAGTGTCTGAATTTTATTCATCAACTAATCAATTAGAATTTTTTGCTGCGAATAAAACTTAATCTGTATTTTATGGTGGTACTGACAATGCCAGTTCAGAAGAGATGACAGCAACAGCATAAATATGGCAGCACCTGATGATAATGCTGCCTCTCAATGTAACGATAACTCTTCTACAACGATATTTTCTCTTGATCCGCAGAGTATCGTTATATCGAGATTTCACTGTATTTATAAATGCTGAACACAATTTCAAAAATGAAGTATGATTACGATTATCTAGAACTTATTTCAAAGGTATATTTTTTCGCTGTTCTAATATTTAATGGTTTTAAGCCAATTTCAGTACGGACAAGCCCCAAACGAAGCATTTTAAAGCAAGGGTGCTCAACCTTTCAGAGAGTGCGGGCCACTTCATTGGTTGGAAAACGTGTCGCGGGCCATTTCAGTGATTTGGAACCGCACCGTAGGTCACTAACGTGATCTGGAAATGTGCTGCGGGATGCTTAAGCAGGGTCGCAACTAGTTACTTTGTCAGCCAGGACAAGCACGCATTTTGGCGCCCCATGTAATGTAGAAGGAACACTCCAAGAGGGAATTTGGTGCTTCCTCTGGTCCAGCGCTCGGGGTACCAAATCCACCTACTCCCCCCCCCCCCCCAGTTGTGGCCCTGTGCTTAAGTGATCTGGAACTGTGCCGCGGGTCAAAGTGGGGTTCATGGTCGGTTTGTTGCATATACACACCGGAACCGGGGGGCTGAGGTTATTTGAGCGCCTCCTCCCCCCCCCCCCAATAAATTTTGTGAGAAGGCTGAGCTCCCTCCAATAATTCATAAATATACAATGCAACGCACCATTCTGCTTCTTGCGTACAGGCTTGAGCCCCATATATACGGGACGAATAGTGATTTTCAATCCCCCCCCCTTTCCTAAATAATTTCTTCATGTCGGCGCCTCTGGTTTGTTGCCATCGTGCCGAGGGTAACACAGGTGATATGGAACTGCTCAGAAGTCTGCTTAAATTATTCGGAACTGATGCCGTAGATCGTTTAAGTGATATGTAAATCTTTCTAGAGTCACCTAAGTCGGTGATGGGTAAACTTTTTTCAGAAGCGGGCCAAAAAAAAAAAAAAATTGGTGTGACGGACACATTCGCGCGCGAACATGGGTTCATAATTGTAAGTTTTATGCTTAGAAATGAAGTGGCAGATGATCTTTATACTTTGAATAATGTCACGGTTTTATTGCAAATGTGAGAGATAATGGTTTACCCCCCTTTACAATTATACAAGTATGGAAATAAAAAAAAAGCATATTTTGATAACTTTATGCTTAGTTATTGCATATGTGTTCCATTATTTTGCACATGCAAAAGTTTTTAAATCAATTTCTATTTTTACTCTCACAACTATATTCTCCATATGCGAAAAAAGTAACGTCCCCCTTCAATGAATTTTACTGAACACTGAAATTTTGAAATTAGAAATCTGCGGTGGGATAGAACCTCTAAGCAAGCCGTAGTTTGCTCATCACTAACTTAAGCGATCTATAAATGTGTCGCTAGCAGCGGCTTGGGTGATCCAGAACTGTACTACACATAATTTGAGTAATGTGGAACTGCACCACGGGCTACTTTAGGGCTCTGGAGCTGCGCCGCGGGTCACTCAAGTAATCTGTGAATATTCCACGGGCCACTTAAGTGGTGTGGAATTAAACCGCGGGTTAGTTAAGTCATCTGTAATTCTACCGGTTAGGTAATTTAAAAAAAAATTAGGTATGAGTTTTTTCATGGCCACATAAGATAAATCCGAGGTTTTATCTTATGTTACCGCATTTGGCCAGCGGGCCAGTGCCGTCTTAATGCATGTTATCACCCGGGCACAGCCTGGGGTCTCAGGAGGAGAAGGGGGCTTCACAAAAAATGAGATCAGGTTGAAATTTTTGAGAATTTGTAAAGTAGAGCCTCAGAAAAATCGCTTGGCCCAGAGGCCCACGATGCTCTTGAGACGGCCATGCCGTGGGACACGGGTTAAGTATGTATATTTTAAAGTGCAAAGAGAGATCACAGCGGAACATTTATTTCTGCTAACATGAAGAATTTGATTCTCGTATTATATTTCAAAAGATTCATAGTTGATATTCATAATTTTATATATGTGCAAATATATTTTTAAAAAATTACGAAGAAATATAATACATATATAAAATTTCTCTCAATTATATCCTTGCAAAAAGTCTAGACCAGTGATTCCCAACGTGGGCGATAGAATGTCCCAGGGCGCGGTAGAAGCTACGGGTATAACATAGGATCCTATGGGTTATGGTCCAGACCAGCGGTTCTCAACCGGTGCTCCGCGGAGCCCCAAGGGCTCCTTGTGCACCTCCCAGTGGCTCCGCGGTGACTCGAGGAAAATAAAACGAATCAGTAAATTTGACAGATAAGTAAATAAGAGAGGCCTACAAGGTTCTACCATTAAAATTATGTACAAAAAAGTGTTCCTCGAGTGAAACAGGGCTCCGCCATAGAAATTATATTCAGAAAAGGGCTCCGCGAGTCAAAAAAAGGTTGAGAACCGCTGTTCTAGACGGACAAACAAATTAAAGCAACTGACTACCTTCAAATGAAGAATTTTTTGAAAATTGTCGGAAGAATGGTTTTATGAAATGATTTGAAAGAGTTTCGTGTGTGTGTGTGCGTGTGCACACGCGCAGAATCCAAAACTGTTTTATTCTTGCGCATGCAGTAAGTAAAAACAAAGATATGGCTGATTTAAATCATCTGGAAAACAATGGTTTCAAAAGCAACAAACAAGTTTCAAACGCGTTTTGTTTTAATTTTTTTTTTATTTCCATGCGAAACTAAATTTTAAAAAACTATGCAAAATATTTTCTTGAAATTTTTCAACATTGTTTCAGACAACATTATCCCCACTCAATGAACTAGGATCTTGGTTATATGTTCAGAATATAATATTTTGCAGCTGTTTGGAAATAAAATATTAATTTTTTTTAAATTATTCACGTATTGTTTCACGAAAACTGTCATATATCTCGGAGAATATTCTGTGTACCTTTAAATTTTTAGTTTATTGCACATAATTATTGCAGTTATAGTAATGTGCAGTATCAATACTACTCGAATATATGCCGTAGTTTTCAGTATGCAATGTCTGGTATAGGTACTGATAATAATCTATTTTTGAGAACACATAATGTAAAATATTTCAATAAGATATATAAATATTTCAGAAATTTCACTGAATTTCCTTATTTTATACAGTATTATTATGAAAAATCACGCGTTTTTTAAAAAACCCTACTGTTTTTAAATAGAAAAGTGCCCCCGCACGCATTTGCCTTAGTCGCTGTTGTAGTCGAGTGTTCATAGTGTCGGACCCGTATCGCGAGGACCCGAGTTCAAACCTCACCCGCGCCACAGTGGTGGTCGGCTGAAGTTTTCTGTGGTTCCAAACTTCGAAGCGAGAACGCGAGCCCAACTCCCAATAAAAAATCTAGCCACACAGAGCGACAGGCCCACAACGGTACTAATATTCAATGGCAGCACCGACACAACACTGTATACGCAATCAGACCGTTAGGTCAACCTGATCGATTTGGATTACATATGGCTCGTAGTCATTTGCAAAATACTGTATTCTGTCAATACTGCACTTTTCCTGAAGAAACGACAAAAAATAAATTACACATCATTTCAATCTTAGCCATAGTCTAAGTCTAAGCCATAGGTAAAGGAGGAGGGTCTTAATTAGAGCCCTTGAAAAGATTTCAGAGGGTCCGTGAGTAGGGCAGTAGCGTGCCTCCCAGGGGCCCTGGGGCAGTAATTTTCTTGGGGGTCCCCTTGAAAGGGTTATTATTATGCAAATGAGTGTACATTTTTTGTGGGGTCCAATTTAACTCGGGTTTCTGTCCCGATTTCCCCAGCCTAGTTACGGGCCTATCCATGAGCTTGGATGGGAAAAACAATTGACTTGTCTTCATATTAGTAATATACTGAATGTTATTTTGAAAAGGCTTCTGAGGAACACACAGAAAGTTAAGCACCATTGTTTTAAAAGTTAAAAAATTTGGTTTATATATTTGTATACAATATATATAAGGCGTTTTCACAAATGACAGAAAAAAGTAATCTGTATTCATCTGACATACATAAGAATCTCAACGATATGAATAAACGAGTTTTGCCTATTTACATGCATTATTACAGTATGATGAGCTCATGCGTTGAGATGCCCTGCCTTCTACACCATCAACCATGCATTTCGATATACTTTTCTCAATTTTTTGGTATTTTAAAAAATACATCTTTCAGTGTCATTTCAATAAAAAATACGGCTATATAAATACAGTATAACATTTTTCTATTTAGAAAGAGTTGATTTCTTCCTTGTCGGTGTCATTTTTTGAGAGCTGCTGAAATTTTACTGTTCACAGATTTATAAAATCACACCAGATTGACGCAGGATGGCAGTATTTGCGATTTAAACGTATTTTTCGTCCATTAGTCTATCTTTTACTGCATTTTCTGCGTTAAAAATGGCCTAACGAAGTTTTTATCCATCAAATATGAAATTTTTTTCATTATTGAAAAAATATGCAGATCCTTGTCAAGTAATTTTATTGTAGGAATCCCCGAGTTCTCCATTACCTAATCCTTCATTTGACATTAAAACAGGTTGTTGACTACAGAGTCGTGGGTAGTACTTATTCATTTTTGATTGAAAATTTTTAGTTTTTCAGAATTTTTATTCAGTAATTTTATCATTTACGTATATGGACGCGCAATAAACGCGTGCTTTATTTTATTTTAATCCTATTCAAAATTTTACTAAGCTATTTGGGAAGTTATTTTGCTGATTATTAATTTTTTTCTATTCTTATTGCTATATCTCGTTTCTAGAAAATTACGAATTCATTTATTAGCGTTTGCTGAGTTCCTGAGTTCTTTGTCTGCCTATTCCATTCTCTGGTAGCACCAATGGCAGCAAAAAAGACAAATATAATGTCCTTGAACGCACACACACACAGCTTTACACAACGCCCAAAACATATTTGCTAATTTCGCCCATCTGCCGAAATGCAAACGGTTTAGGCGCTGAGGCGTTCCGTCGCTAGTTTCGCGACGCAGAGAACATTTACACAGCTTTGTGGAATCTTCTAACCCACAAGCTCTGTAATGTTGATTTTATTGCGCTCATGTGTGATTCGATTTAGGCCACCAGACATTTTGAAAACTCACACGTTGAAAATATTAGATGGATACGAATATTAGCATTATTCCTGTATACATTACCTATACACGTATTTCATTAATTATTAATGCCAAGAAGTTTTTCAAAAAGCGATTCCGTTCTCACGAATCTGATATATAATAATAATAATAAAACAGTAATAAGTAAATAAAATCAGAGATGAATCTCTCCGTCGAACCGTGTTCCTTGTTTCGTAAAAAAATATATCCTCGGGTGACCATTAGATAACAGTTTTAATTTCTGGCAACAATATGTGATTTCTTCCAATAAACTTACTAATAAGATCATTCACTCTTTTGATGACCTAATAAAAGGTTTATGGTTCTCTAATTGAATAGTCTGCGTGTCCTACTTGAGAAATGAACTCCGTATAGATGAACGTTATTTCCCACAATGTCAATAATAATAATAATAATAATAATATATATATATATATATATATATGTATTATTGGATATATATATATATATGTATTATTGGATATATATATATATATATATATATGTATTATTGGATATATATATATTTATTTATTTATTAATACAGTGGAACCCCGATTTTGCGTTTCCCGCTTCGTACGGTATGTAGTTTTTCTGGGGTTCCATCACATTTTTCACATCAGTAATGTATTTCTTTCCCGTTTGGTACGTCATTCATGGATATCATTTCCCATTTCGATCGTTTTTTTAGACGTTGAAGTTGTTTCTTATAGTTTATTTGATATTCTGTAGGCCTACTTCAAATTTCTTTTTTATGAAATACATAGTGTAAACAATTTTTTTGCGCACCCTTTCTTTTGAAACAATTATGTTAAATATTGAGTAAAAATGAGAGTCTACGTAGTCATAGTAGATAGTCTGGGGTAATGAGCAAGGGTTTTGAACTTTATCCGTACGTAATACCATCGTGGTACTTTTGGTGCAGCTAAAATGCCTCGAAATCAAGCAGTGGTGCCAAGCAGGGTCACCCTTACCAGTCGTGGGGCCCGGTGCCAAAATAATTGCTGGGCCAGGGACGTCTTAACAGTTTCGGGGGGGGGGGGAAATCGAGCATATAAAAAAATTCATACATTAAAGAATATACAGGAATACTGAGATATATCCACACAAAAAATATAAACACACAATTTGAAATAAAAACACAAAATTAATGAAAATTTCGAATTGATGAAAATTCAGAATGAAAGAACATTTTAAACTAATGAAAAAAAATTCCAAAACGAATGAAATTTAGGACCTAATGAAAGAAATAATCTAAAAACTAATGAAAATTAGGATTCAGGAATTAAAAATATTATAAAAATGATTGAAAAAAATATATCAGCATCTATGAAAATTCAGTATTAATGAAAGAAATAATTCGAAAATTAATGAAAGAAACAATCCCAGAATTAATGAAAGTAATAAAATATAAGTCCAGAAATAATGAGAGAAATAATTCCAGAACTAATAAAAGGAATTATTCCAGAAATAATTCCAGAAACAATGAGAGAAATAATTCCAGAAACAATGAGAGAAATAATTCCAGAACTAATGAAAGAAATAATTCAAGAATTGATTAACGGGTAGCGACAATTTAATAAATTATAAAGCTGCACAGTCAATAATAGCATACAAATAGTCAAATGGTGTGAAAGTTTAATTTTTCTAATTAAAATGCCATTTCTTATTTTTAAACTGAAATTTTTAACCTGCATAATATAAATTTGGATTTTCATGCCATGTAATGAAGTTTTTCATTTTTCCTCCCAACCCCGCTTGCGTAAAATCGAGGTTCCAACGTATATTAAAAAATCTTCTTCTGTCTGAAATATTTGTATTACATTATAAATTATTTTGTTATTTGATTTCTCTGTCTTTCGTACGTGCAGTAGCTGAACACGCTGAGAACGAACTTAATGTGAATAAACTCATTTCTTATTTCAAACTGGGTCACACGCTGTGTGAAAACAATGACTACACAATACGAAACATCGCTATACGTTGTGTATGTGTTTGTACGAGAAACCTTTCACTATTAGTATAAATGTTGTTGGCAACGTTCAAACACCATAACAATAGGGGGAAAAAATTATTATGGTAACGCGTTTTATTGGAAGAATAAAATTATATATTGTGGACCTATATATACACGTATAATCATCTAAAATCAATTTCAAAAACAAATATGATTGAGATTATTTACATAGAATACTTTTTTTTACACAGGCAACTTTTTTTGAATGTTTGAAGCCGCTAAAATCCATAGACAGCATCTTCATGGGCGTTACTGACCTTTTTCTTTCCAGATAAAACTCGTTGTATACGAGCGGAATCCAAATAAATTGATCATTTTCCTTTTTACTACGATTGGAATATTGTGTATACAGGGTTTTCCGTAAATTCGTAAATAATTTAAAAATTCATAAAAAATGAGAGATTTGGTATATTTGAATACGGTTTGCGGAAAAGTTATTCTCCCGAAGGGGGATTTTTTTGGTACTGAAAAAAAAATTTGTTTTAAATTTTTGTGGATAGAGGGCACTGAACGAAAGTAAATTACAGAATTGTGTACCTAAACCTTTCTTGAATCTCTTCTGTGTCCGAAACGTTAAACTTCAGCCGCCGATTCGTGGCTGAGGTAAAAAACCTTCATTTCTTCTTCGAATAGAAATGTTCGGTTTCATTCTCAAAAAGGTCTCTTCGCGTTCTCCTAACGTGATCCTTTCACTTTTATGGAGCTTAGTTCGTCCTGGATTGGAGTATACCGTCAGGTTTTGGAGAGCATACTTACAGAAAGACATTGAATTGGTCGAGGGTGGAGAGAAGAGCCACGCGTGCTCTTGATGGCACCAGGGGCTTAAGCTATGAAGAGAGACTTGATTTTTTTTTGGAAGTGTTTACATTAGAAAAGTGCAGATGTCGGGGAGAGGTATGATTGCAGTATTTAAAATTTTCAACGGGATGGATATAAAATGGACCATGAGTTATAAATACATCATAAATCAACTGCTTTGACAAGACGCCCCTTCCGGGGGTTGTGAATTCTGACACAATTGATAAGTTTAAAAAGAAATACAATAGGCATAGATTTTTTATGGGTAGTATATTTATATTTTATCATACTTATTGGTTTTTTATTGCTCTTATTGGGTTGCTGTATTTTTGACATAGTTTAGATACAGGGTGGGCAAAAAGTCCGTAGAAACTTTAAAAATTGATAAAAACCGGAAAAACAACCGAAATAAAAAATGGTTTGCAGGGTTAGCATCGCTAGGTCACGGGAATTTTTTTAAGACAGGAAAAAAAATAACTAAAAAACAGCCGATAGGTGGCGCTGACATACAAAAGTCAAAGAAAAGATACGCAAATAACGAACAGAATGCCCCCAAATCGTTTATTACCTCATTATGTGATCCACCACCACAGGGGACAACACATTGCAGGCGAGTCACAAATCCAGCAACGGCAGAGTGCAGCAGGTCCGGATGTAATACATGACACCTCTCGGCGGATCGCATCTTTCAGTTCCGACAGATTGGATGAACCGAATCGATACACCTGGGAACGTACCGCTCGTACCAATGCCACCTAACGGCTGTTTTTTAATTATTTTTTCCTGTCTTAAAAAAATTCATGTGACTTAGCGATGCTAACCCTGCAAACCGTTTTTTATTTCGGTCATTTTTCCGGTTTTTATGAATTTTCAAAGTTTCTACGGACTTTTTGTCCACCCTGTTCGACATCCATATTTTTTATGGCCATCTTTTTCAGCCACCTCATTTGACATTCAGTCTGTTGTGGCTTCTGCATTTGTATAACAGCGGTTATACACAAATGGTCAACATCACAATGAAAACCTTATGTAAGCGCCAGTAACAAGAAAATTTAAAAATGAGATGTTAATCGCGTGTACTCTGCATTTTATGACTCAGATTGGTAGTTATAATGCTTCCATGCAGCACCCTCTATCGATAAAAATTTGAACAATTTTTTTCCATACCAAAAAAATATCCTTCTCGTAAGAATAACTTTTACGCAAACCGAATTCAAATATACCCCGATTCCTTTCCTTTTTTTAATAAATTTTCTATATTTACGAATTTATGAGACATCCTGTATTTGTATTAATATGAAGCACGTGAGTATGAACAAAAACTAAAATTAATTGAGCGTAAATTTTCTGTTGTTGTTTCGAAACCATCGATATTGTCAAGTTTGAAAATATCAAATTTATATAAAATTAAAGGCCATCTCAAAAAGCTCGCGGGTAATTTTGATTTTATTCGCTGAGTATCGGTCGACATAAATAAGCACAAAATATAAATTGAGCAAGCACAACCAACAAAATTATCAGTGGCCGTTCTCATATGGTGACAGGTTTGCATTTATCTCTTTAATTGGGGAGGGAACAGATTATAAGTAGTGCCGGATTACATGCAAATGCATATGCACATCTGCATATTTTGACATTTTTTAGCATTAATGCATATAAATGCGTAAAATCGAAGAATTTTCAGCATAAGTGCTTATTTTTGAAGGTTTGTTTTTAAGCTCAATCGCTTTTTTGTATAATTTTTTAAATAAATATTGCTCATAATATTTTCATAACATCGGGGGGTTTTTTTTTCCGCAGGTGGGATTTAATGAATTGATACATATGTTTGTAACACTATTTTCTAAATATCAACCGTTTGACTGTAAGGCTATTTCTAAAAGATATGTCAAAAGTGTTCAATAATAATTTTTTAGAAATAGTGTCGAAATGCTTTTGTTACCGGTATTTCGTTACTGAGCAGCTACAACAGACTAGAAATCAAAAATGCCTAAATAAAAAATATTTAAATTTTTTTTGCATATGCAGTGTATACATATGTGGGGATATTTTTTGTAAATGAATATACAGGGTGTCCCATCAAGACCACCCAAACTATGCACAGCCAGATTCCTCGCTTGGAATACATAAAAATTGCCCAAAGAACTGTACCTGTACGACCCATAGTTTTCGATAAAAATGCGAAAGAAAAGTATGACGTCATATCCGGTGCAAGGGGGAGAAAACATGGAAACATAAACGTCATCCCACGGCGCGCATGCATGTCTCGATATGCGCGGTGGATATTTTGAACATCTTCCTATGTAAACATATGCAAATACCGATGTTCTTTTATCCAATAAAAAAAAAAAAATTCGCACCGGATATGACGTCACACTTTTCTTTCGCATTTTTCTCGAAAACTATGCGTCGTACAGGTACAGTTCTTTGGGCAATTTTTATGTATTCCAAGCGAGGAATCTGGCTATGCAGAGTTTGGGCGGTCTTGATGAGACACCCTGTATACTAAGAATTAGAAAATATGCATTTTAAAAATATAGACGATCTGCTTCTTTTTTGCATGGTGATTTTTTTTAACGTATATTTTCTCATTTTTGATACATATTTATACAGATTAACTTTTTCAGAATTTTTAGTGCATGCTTGCATATTTTTAGAGCATATTTCTCCACTTTTTAGTGCATATAATCCGAGCTCTAATGATAAGTGAAGATAATGGATCGAAGATCAGGCGAACCATACCCTACTTGACCGCACACCAACTCCGGTCATATATCGCCATACGGCAATTTCCAACCAGTGGAGTTGGGTGGGAAATGAAGGCTCCATCCATTATCTTCTGATGTTCTATGCCTGGATTCGAATGCATTCGAACCCATGGACCTTGATAGCAACCTTCATAGTGGAAGACGAGCATCTTTGCCACTTTGGCTCCTATACGAACCATACCCTAGAACAAGTTTCTCAACCTTTTTTCGCCCATGGCCCCCTTTGAACTATATTTTCTTTTCTCCCTCCCCCGTGTTATCCAGGGCCCGTACCCTCATATAGGAGCAAGACCCTTTTTATACTCATTGAAATGATTTTTTGAATAAATTTAAAGTAAACAAAAACTTTATAGTTAATAAAGTAAATAAATAAATAGTAATAATAAGTAAATAAATAAAAATATTAATAACTTTACAATAGTAAGGTCGATCGCTGAATTTAAAAGTACGGATGGATTCTTTTTTCAAGTACAATAGTCAACACTGTTTCTCACCATATTTCACTTAAAAGCTTCATTTCATAACTTCTGATATTTTTTTTCACACCTCACATCTCTATGTGGTCCCTTGGAAAACCTGTCATGCCTCTCCTTAAACATTATTTTCACCCGTGGCTCCCGTAGAGTATCCCGGGACCGCTAGGGAGCTACAGGCTCTAGATCGAGAACCACTGTGCTAGACCTAATTATATTTATTATGAATGAATAATTATGTGAAAAAATCCGGGAGAGAGAGTGCTCATTTTTTAGAATTTTTTACAAACTACGCAATAGTAAGCTTAAATTTGAGTTGTCTTGGTGAAAACTAACATTACTGTCAAGATAATATGATTAAAAATACTTCTGTTAATCTCTCTGATTAATGGTAGTTTTCACAGTTGAGATGTACTATTTATACTTAATCTGTTATAATACAGTCAAAATCTTGAAGAAAATTTGAATTCGAGTACATAAAATGATACTGAAGTAAATTTTCACATATTTTAGAAATTGTTTTTGTTCTGGAATTAGTCACTCGGTTTGTGATTTATATGAAAAGATGCGGCTCAAATTATAATTCAAATTAAATCAAACTTCAGTCTTTCTTGAGTATTTTCCCATTGTACGTTAGACAGCCATCGTTCGGAAATTTCCAATCTCTCGAACGTCGGAACTGCTACTGGTTTTCCTAGATTCTCCATAACATACTATACATGTTTTGTTCATTTTTTTTTTGTGTTTTTCATGCTCCAAAACTTACTCTATTCTTCGCTATTTTTTCTTTCGTTTGTGAAATAACAGCTATTTATCATGTCTTTGCTGTAAATCAATGACCTGAAAGGTGTGGAGGTGTCATTATTATTGTAAAGTATCACTAGAGCATTTCAACGTCGTCGGCTATGACAAAAGTTTTTTTTTTCTCTCCTATAGTTGAGCCGATGATATTATTTTCTACTTATACCTGAATGTAAATCGTAATGGATGTATGAATATATTTATTGTATATATTAAGCAGGCAATAACTCATGTGAACTTCGTTTCTTAGCATGTTTTGGGGAGTTGTATTGTTCTATTCAACTGTTCTTTAGGTTTAATCTCTAGATTTCTTTTGATTCAGGTAAGCAGACGTATCCTTGTTCTCTCGGTATAAAATGTCTAATCTGTTGATTAGTTGCAACTAAATTAATAATTGCTGTCGGTTTATTTCATACTATCATATATCCATATGAATTTAATGCTAGTAACTAATATTATCGTGATACGCTGAATAGACTTCGCTTTAAACCTGAAGTCATACAGTGCGGTTGTAAGAGTGAATGATCAAGACGCCTCATGAAACTGACTTTTCATGTAGAATACCGCGAAAATGACTCATTCGAAAAACATTTTTAATATTTCCCTATCAATATTTTACTGCAAGGTACTGCTTGAAGGGGTGCAGAGAAGAGCTACGCGTTTCCTTATTGGCACGCGGGGCTTGAGTTATGAAGAGAGACTTCATTTTTTGAATATGTTTACATTGGATGAACGCAGGCGTTGAGGAGATATGATCGAAGTGTTCAAAATTTTCAGTGGGATGGATAGGATGGACCATGAACTTTTAGTACACCGCCAACCGACTGCTTTTACAAGGGGACACCAGTATCGATTGGTGAGGGACAATGCACGGCTATGGTGTCGCAGAGAATTTTCCTCTAATAGGGTTGTTAATAAATGGAATAGCTTACCCCCGGAGGTAGTAAATTGTAACACAATTGACACGTTTAAAAATAAATGCGATAAACATGTTGGGGTAAATCGAGAAGCTATCCATACTTAGAATAAGACAACCATAAGTATTCTTTATGGGCATTGTATAATATTTTATCATGTGTATATATTGTTTACAATTTTTGTTAATTGCATTTTTAATTGGGTTGCTATAGTTTTGAAATATATGACATCCATATTTTTATGGGCATCTTTTTCTCAGCCACCTCGTTGGGCATTTTGCCAGTTGTGGCGTTGTATTTGTATTTGTAAAGAATGGTCAAGAAATAAGATAGAGATTTTATCCAAAAAACCAAACTACAATGTATCTAGAAAATACTATAAAGTAATTGCGGTTGCAATGCTATAAAGTAATTTTAGCTAATCGAATGGATAATTACAGTTTAGGACGCATGATCAATTAGTTGAGCATGAACAACGTAGTTACACTATATGGGGTGTTCTGTTAATGGACCGACAAATTCAGAGGGTTGCTAGTAGACATCAAGAGGAACAAAAATTGCAAAGGAACATGGTGTCGCAAACCAAGTTGCGAGGGTGAAAATCGCAAAAAAAGCATGCAGGTTTCGACGTCATGCTGGAATGACAAAAAGTACAATAATAACTACAAAAAGATTTATTTGATTAATTATTACAAGAATTGTTGGAAGTAGCGGCCGCTGACGTCATTGCACAGTCTACAACGACGTAAAAACGATTCCCGGACGCGCTCGAAGATACCAGGTATGCTTTTGATGTCTGCGGCAGCGACGACCAATCCGTGCTATGAGATCCTCCGGTGTGTCCACGGGCGTGACATAAACGAGTGATTGAAGGTGACCCCATAGAAAAAAGTCACATGGATTGAGATCCGGCGAACGTGGAGGCCAAGCAACGGGTCCCGTGCGTCCAATCTAACTGCTACACGTGCTTACCACGCAAATAGCAATAGCGCTAATTTAAGTCATCCGCAGCACGTGATCTTACCCCAGCGCATGCGTTTCGCGACGCTGCTTACGTCAGATATGGCGAGTGAACCCACGAACGCATTCAGCGATCAACTGACATCTACCTTTCGCCTCCTCTGGACTCAGAGCCTGCATGAGTTTTTAACGTTGTCGCCATCTCAACGTGATTTGCGACACCATGTTCCATTGCAATTTTTGTCCCTGTCGATGTCTACTAACAACCCTCTGAGTTTGCCGGTCCATTAACAGAACATCCTGTATTGGAGAAGTTATCTCATGTAAAATATTTAAGAAATAATTAAAAAATATAAAAGTCACAGCAATACTGATACAGGAAATTTCTATTGAGTTGAGTAGAATAATACCCGATGTAACCTTATGAAACATCTATGAGCATAGATAAACGGATATCATAAAAGAAAAAAAAATTAACTGGAATGAACATCGAAAATAACCCTTATGTTGAAAGTATTATTAAAATTTATTATATACCACGAAATATACCATGCATACGCATAGATTAAATCGAGGAATGTTTTTATAACAAGCCATGCAATGTTTGTAAAAGACATTATCGTGACTTATTGGCTAGTTTGAAGCCTTCAAAAGACTTAGTCGTTTTTCCTCGCATTGTCTCAAATCTCTTCCTAAAAGTAAACATTCAACCAGGATTAAAGTGTTAATATTTCTGAGGCAACGGAAGAGTTTTGAAAGCTGTCGAGACGAAAACACACAAGTAGTTGTAAGAAATAATACTGGCCACTGTGAATTGGATTTTCTTTTAAATCTTTGTGTATGTTACGCATCTAATTCTCTTCATAAAGGATTTACGTAGTAAAAATGACAAAGAAGCGTAAAGAGGATAGTGGGCTATCAGTTTTCTAATGATCTTATCCTCATGTTTGTCTGAGCGATTTGAAAATGGAACAAAAATAATACAGTATTTGGTGCATGTACATCTGCGGTAAATAGTAAATTATCAAACAAGGAATTCTAAGTCTGGTCTAATTTCCCATCTTCGCGAAATCTCATACGCACAAGTGTTCTTTTTTAATCACAATCACCTGGCGGTAGCAGTAGGTTTCTAAATAAAATAATTTCTTCGAACAGTTTCTTTCGAGGATTTATTTAATTTTATGAATAAATATTCGCCTTCACAGAAAGAAACAAAACATTCTTGAGACAATAATATCATATGACTCACGATTTCATTATTTATCATCGAACAACGTCATGACTTGGGAAATGACGCAGGGATTCATCGATTTCTCCGAATTAAGTTTGAAACTTTTGAAAAATTTTTATTCGAATTTTTTTTTTTATTGTAAATTCTTTTCCTACGAATGATTCCATAGCTCCAATAGTGTAAACATCAGCCACGGAAATCCTTCTTTCGGATGAAACCGTGGCAGTGAAAGTCAATAAGATTAAGAGCTTTTCGTGTCCTTGACAGTCTCGTAGGATAGAGACGCCATCGAAAATATCCTTCATGTCAACAAGTTTCCCTCAGGATAGTTATATGTAGTAATATAACTGTCATTATAATTTGAAATAAAATATTTAACAAGTCTATTTGAGGTTGATACCGAAACTATATATATATATAGCAAAAATTAACTACTTTCACTATGTCACATTTTTTTTTTTCTTACGTGAAATGTTTGTTGTTTTTCACCTTAATTGTCATGTTTCCTTTCCAGACATGTCTGCTTCATAACAGTTACTGATTTTGGGGGTGGAGGGTGGCAGCATGAGCGTCCTTCACAAGGAGGAGGTTCTTTTTTACATCTTCTATTTTTCTATTCAAGTTAGACGTGTTCTCTAGGTCAAGAGAAAGAGATGTAAGAAGTTGCAAAAAAAGAAAGCTGGCATACACATACATACACATAAGAGGAACGAGAAATTTCTCTCTTCTATCTGCGGGAACTTGCATAACAAGGATAGAATAAATAAAAAAAACGTAGATCGTCAATTTCCCTTAATGGACAATCTGGCTACTTAAAATAGTCGAAGCATTTTGCAATAACGGCCCTGACAAAAATAAAAGCTCGTACGCGTAATCGTTGTTTTCTTTTTGACTCAATTAAATTACATTCTTGCCTTTTTTTTTTTTTGTTTTTTTTTATAGTGTCATACTGTTGAATGACTATTGTGTTGTTGGTAAGGCTTCCTAAAAGGAAGTTTTCACTTTCAAGCTCTGAAAGTCACGATCGAGAGGACATGAAAGGACGGGCTTGACCCTGTGGTGAAATAGAGGTTGTAATAGTATTTTGTACGAAATCCTGTGAGTCAGGACCAGACTTAGGCTGGTACGAAGAGTGTAATCGCACCGGGCCTAGAAATATCTCACTATGGTTCACCTCCATAAAAAACAAATTTAATTTTTTATTATTTCTTTACAAATACAGATGTAAATGGGTACCGTTAGCATATTTTTAATTGCCGAAGCAAAAATTTAATTAATTAGAGTGGATTTTTAATTAGTTACAATAGCCAGTTAAGAGTAAAACATAGTTTTCCTTTTATGAAATTAAAAAAAGTTAAATTTTCGACCACCAGATGAAAAAGTGGCGCTTTTCATTGAACTTTCCTTTTTTCCATGGATCATATAGCGCATGTACCAGGTTTCAATGGAATACGTCTACCAGAACGGGCGCTATATCCGCTACATCCTGAGCAGTTTCAGTATACTGACACTACTCCGACCTATGTAGCGCCCGTTCTGGATAACGTATTCCATCGAAACTTGGTATATACGCTATATGATCCATGAGGGAAAAGGAAAATTCAATAAAAAGTGCCACTTTTTTACCTGGTGGTCGGAAATCGATTTTTTCCTTAATTTCATAAATCTCTCTCCCATGGTTTCATTAGGATATCCTAAAAATTTGGCTGTATTCGAGTAAGCAATTTCTGAGGAAAAACTACTCAGAGTGCGTAAACTTAAATTATAATCGTCCTGTATTTGTAGGTATAAAGTTATTAGTTATCTAGACACGATTAAGGTGAAGATAAAAGTTAAAGATTAAGTTTTGTTGAGAAAAGGAACATTTTTATTTAAAAAAATTCGGAACTGCTAAAAAACACGACAAATACTGGAAAGTAAATTTTAAACTACACAAAATAATTTTATGTATCATATTACTTTATTTAAAACCTCCAATAATGCAAGATCATCTAACTATTTAATCCATAGGTTTTCAACTATGTTCCGTAAGAACCTCTCAAGGGTTCCTCGGAGTCAAAAGCTGTAAAATATTTCATCGACGTTATTTAATACAAATACTTATAGTTTCGTTGGGTTCCATAGAACAGTCTCATAATCATGCAAAGTTCCATGGAACAGTCTCATAATCATGCAAAGTTCCATGGAACAGTCTCATAATCATGCAAAGTTCCATGGAACAGTCTCCTAATCGTCTTTTAATATCTAAATTGCCCATGGCGATAGACCGGAATTGTGCTCGGTTTAAAAGAAAAAACAATTCTGATGAAATCATCTTGAAAAAAATCACCCAAGGTTCCGTGTAATAGCCTTGTAATAATAGAGGATTCCATAGAACACAGTCTCCTGATCATCCAGAGCTCCCTAGAACAGTCTGGTAATCGCCAAGGGTTCCGTTTAACAGTCTCGTAATCATCCAGTGTTTCGTGTAACAGTCTCGTAATCATCCATGGTTCCCTGTAACATTCCCGTGATCATCCACGGTTCAATAGAACAGTTTCTTCATCATCCAGGGTCCCCTGTAATAGGCTTGTAATCATTGAGTATTCCGTAGTATTAATGTCTCGTAATCGTCAAGGGTTCCGTGGAGCAGTCTTATAACTATCAAGGGTTCCACTTGAACTAGAACATTGGAAACATCTGATATAGTCATTCACCTGAATATAAAACTTAATATTATTTTAATGTTCATTTATGTGCTATAGAGAGTGAATTGACATAGATTAGTATTGTTAGAAACGTTTCATGCTATAAAAAATTTACAATTAATCAATCAATCTTATTTTTAAAACAGTTATGTTTTAAATACACACTTATAGTCAATGACGTATTTACAGGAGGGCTTAGCGGAGCACCCCTCTTAACTTAGCCCAGAGCGGCAAGTTCAGAGGGGAAGAAAATTTGATTAATGAGTGGCCAAGTAAATTGGTAGAATATGGAAGAAGGGTGGGAAAATTTGTATAACTCTCAATAAATCTGCCTTTGCCTAGACAGCTAGGGACTAGGTCGGTGAGTGACCAAAAAAGTGACCTATTGCAAGCACATGAGTGAGCAAAAGAGTGATCTAGAATACGTGCAAGCATGTGAATGATCAAAAGAATGACCCAGAGCATCCATCTTCAACCTGTTGCTCACGAGCACCGTGGCGCTCTTTGAAGCATCAAGAGTGCTCAATGCTCGTGTCCGATTCCGTGCTCGCGATTACTTGATACACGCTTCAATTAAACACCGTGTAAAATATGCATTCAAGAATTACAATCACGCAGATTTCAGGCATAAGTACGTCAATGTTGCCGTAAGGGGTGCTCCTCGTTTGATGATGGGCATTTACAGTGCTCGTGACTCAAGAAAGGTTGAGATCCTCTGACCTAGAGCATGTGTAAACGCGTAAATGACAAAAAGAGTGACCCATAAAGCAAGTAACCAGGTCAGTGAGCAACCAAAAGAGTGTCCTAAAGCATGTGCAGGTATGTGAGTGGCCAAAACAGTGTGCAAACATGTGAATGACTGAAAGAGTGACTTAGAATGTGTGTGAGCATAGAGGTGACCAAAAGAGTGACTCAGAATGTGTGTGAGCATGGAGAGATCAAAATAGTGACTTGGAATGTGTGTGAGCAGGGAGAGAAAACAAAACTGTGACTTAGAGACCATGGCTAACACAAGTACGAGGCTGACAGGGCTCTGGCCCTGGGGCCCGGGATAATTCTCATCATTTTTTGGCTTTTCCATGCTATAAATTAACTATAGAAGAGCCCGTAAAAAATTTTAACCGGGGAGCTCGCAAAAGATTCTAGCCTAGGGACCCTGCTCTTGGATGTGGGGCCATGTTAGAGACACAGGTGTACTTGCAGGAGTGAGGGGAAGCCAAGCGAGTTATAGCGCAGAGTGGCGACTTCGAGGAAAGAGTAGGCAAGAAAATTAGACTACGATGGGCGAAGCGGGGCAAAATTTGTAGCCCACAGGCAGCGAAACCATAAATGCGCCTCTTCTTATAGTAGATGGGTTTCAACCTAAATTTGTCAGCTCAGTTTCCGCTTGTAAAAAATGATAAAATGAACCAGATTATGTTCTCAAGTTTTCTTACGATAAGAAGCGATACATTGTTGCTACTTTGATAAGTGTAATAAAAATATGTCTTCTTAACATTCTAGGCCCTACGCGTGATTAAGTAATAAAAGTACTTCTGTAGGTAGATATGCTGTTTCATTTATTTATTGTTCTGCGTGTAAATTATTCTAATAGTTGGAAAACTATTTCTGTAGTTCGAACTGCCATTTACCGAAATTTAAAACAGCAATTGTTGAGTAACTGATAGTCAGAATATAAGTATTCAGAATTAAATGTGAATTAACAGACAAATTACTTAAATTGATAACATTTCAACTGAAGTAAATTTTAAATTGGCGAAAGAAATGCTGTAATTCCAAAACTAATAAAAATTAATGGAAGAAATAATCTGAGAACTAATGAAAATTTCGAATTGATGAACTGAGAATAAGAAAAATAATTACAGCATTGATGAAATTCATAATTTATGCAAGAAATAATTCCAGAATTTTGACATAAATTTAGAATTAATGACAGAAATAGTTCGAGAATTGATGTAAATTTAGAGTTAATGAAAGAAATAATTTCAGAATTGATGTAAATTCATAATGTATGAAAGAAATAATTCCAGAATTTTGATGTAAATTTAGAATTAATGAAAGAAATAATCCCTGGTGTGACGTAAATTTATATTTTATGAAAGAAATAATTCCAGAATTGATGTAAATTCTGCCTGGACTCCCAAAGTGTGGGGCCCGGTGCAATCGCACTTGTCGCAAGACCCAAGGGCAGCTCTGTTTTGGGTAGGCTACTTAATTTCAAATATTTCGACAGTCGTGATGTAGAGGAGAGGGCGATACAATCAAATGCTAAAAAAAGGTGTTTGCTGTTATAATAACAGCTGAATTCTGTAAAAAAGACTGAATTTTTCGACTCCGACGAAAACTAACACCTGTTCTTCAATCAAGTGCATTGCACTTCTTTCCAGAATGAAGTTAGTGAAATGCTTTGTTATTGTCATGTTTTTTGGCTCTTTTTGTCATAAAACAGTAGAAAAAAAAGAAAAAAAAACGGTTGTAAAATGAAACTTCATTCTTGTATAAACTCGCTCCTTGCACCGATGGTGGAATACTGAAACAGAAAACTTAGATACGAAAATGCTTTTGTTGATGTGGTTCCGAGAATATGACTGAATTTAGAAATAAGATTATGGGTAGATTATTCATTAACCCAGCGGTTCTCAACCGATGCTCAGCGGAGTCCTTGGGGTCCTTGTACACTCTTCAGGGACTGCGCGGCCACTCGAGGAAAATAAAAAATAAAATAAAAAAACAGTAAAATTGAAAAAAATAATTATAAATATTTTTAAATAGTAAAAATAAATCAGTAACTTTGATGAATAATTAAAAAATTGGCCTACGGGGCTCCGCCATAGAATTTTTTTACCTAAAAGGGCTCCGCGCGAGTCAAAAAAGGTTGAGAACCGCTACATTAACCTCTAACTTTAAGTACTAATAAATGAAATGCAAACTTCGTGATACAGGAGTGAGCGCAGGGCCGTAGTCAGCCTTCTCGGGTCCCCCCCCCCCTTTTGAAAGGGTTATTATTATGCAAAATAAGTAAATTTCTTGTGGGCGTTGGGGGGAGGGGAGACTCCCATTGGACTCGAGGCCCTGGGGGCAGTGTCCCGGCTGCCCCAGCCTGGTTGCCCAGTGTTGGATGTCGGGGGAATATTTAGAGGCATTTTCCACCGTTCTCACGGTGTGCATAACTAAAGAATGAAATATTTTGCGTTGTTGAACCAGCCCGTCGATATACAGGGTGTCCTGTAAGTCCTAATGCGGCCTCTCATCAACCGTTTGTCGTAGAGGTACGGTTATAATTTAAAAAAATACTCGAAATGTGTTCAGAAATAACTTTGCTCCAGTTTCGAGATCGATAATACCGTGTGTTATGAAATAGAAAAGCTAAATTTTTATATCGTTCCCCCCCCCCCCCCCCACCACACACACACACACATGTTCACTAATTTCCAATTAGAAAGTTGTTTCCTAGCCTTTCCTCAGGCTAACAAAAAACATTCATGGTTCCAAGTGACTATTCGCTGAGGTATTTGAATTCACAAATCTGAGGAAAATTGAGAACACCATGAACCAGTGTTTCTCAAAGTGTTCGTCGCGGCTTCTATTGGCACTGCCAACCTTTGCCAGAGGCGTCACTACGAGCTGGATATATTGATTTGTGTGCCTGTTAATGTTTTGAAATGGTTCTTTTATAAGTGAAAAATCAGCAAAACTATTCTGGAGAGCCGCAGAGGAACCACGAATAGGGCAAGGGAGCCGCGGGTGACAAACGTTTACGAACCAATGGCATAAACTAACAGACAATGCTTCTTTCCCTAATTTATTCTGTTCTTTCCCAACTATTCTCTAATTTTTGAATTCCAATATCTCAGCGAATATCGCAACTAGAAACATGAATTTTTTTTAGTTTTCCTCAAGAGAGACAGAGCGACCATTTTCTGATTGGAAGTTAGAAAACGAGGGGAACCATATAAAAATTTAGATTTTTATTTTTATTTTATAATACACTTTAATTTCACTCTAAACCGGTACAGAGTAATTTCTGAACACATTTTGAGCATTTTTTTTAAATTAGAACTATACTTCCACGACAAACGGTTGATGAGATAAAGACCGAATCAGGACTTACAGGACACCCTATATAAAAAAATGTGTTTGTATCTTTTATTATTAAAATAGTCAAACTCGGTTATGACGACCTCGGTTGCAACGACATCTCAGCTATAACGTTAATAACTGGTGGTGCGGGCTGATTCACATAAAGAATAGTGTTAATGAACCTTGCTTATAGCGTCGATGAAAACGCAACAACCTCGGATATAACGGCGCATTTTTTTTGTTGCGTTTACTTCCATTTTTATGGGGTTTTCTCAAGAAATTCCAAGAATTAGAGCTCATCACACATTGTTGTGCAATGTTTGTTTGTTGTTCTATTAAAGCCTAATATTAAGATAAAGATTTATTACATGTTTGATGTTCCAACTTGCTCACTGACATGACCCATACTCGAAACATTCCTGTATTACCTCGTAATTTCCCCCGATTCTTTTTTTTCATAAAAATGTCCCTTTCTTCCAGCAAAGCTTGCTTTGATTCATAATGTTCACTGGAATTAAAGATGAAGATAATTTGCATAATTTACAAATTGTGTTATAATGAATATGACTGTAAATATTAATATCCATCTCACATATTTGTAATATTAATTTTTTTTCCCCCATGAAAGACATTTTGAATCGCTGCAGACTTGCTAGGGACTAGACACTGCATTTACAGAAAATGGTTATTTATAAGTAGAGCCCGGATTATATGCAAATGGATATGTGCATATGCATTTTTTAGCATTAATGCACATAAATGCATAAAATCAAAGAATTTTCAGTATAAGTGCATGTTTTTGAAGGTTTATTTAAGCTCACTCAATTTTTTTTATAATTTTTCAAATAAATATTGTTCACAATACTTTCATAACATCGGTTTTTTCCCCGCAGTGCAGGTGAAATTTAGTGAATTAATACATATTTATTAAGTATTTTACGAATACTAACTGTAAGGCTATTTCTAGAGATATGCCAAAGTGTTACATTTCTTTTAGAAATTGTGTCGAAATTCTTTTGTTGCTGGTATTTTCGTCATTGAACAGCTACAACAAACTGAAAATTAAAAAATGCCTGAATAAAAGATATGTAGAAGTTATTTGCATATGCGGTATATATTTATAAAGGGATATTTTTTTTTTGTAAATACATGTGCACGAAGAAATAGAAAAGATGCATTTTAAAAGCACATCTGCTTTTTTTTCTTTGCATGGTAATTTTTTAATGCATATTTTCTCATTTTTTGTACATGTTTCGGAATTTTGGCTTTTTCAAGATTTTTAATATAATATATTCTAGGGGGTTTAATGCATATTTTGGACTTTTCAGTGCATATTTTGGCATTTTAAGTGCTCAAGTTCACATTTTTGCATTTTTAAGTGCATATTTGCATATTTTTAGAGCATATTTTGCCGCTTTTTTAGTGCATATAATTCAAGCTCTATTTATAAGCAATATTTGTCAATATCGCCAATGAATACCAATATTTTTGGCGAGAATTGGTGATGCTCAGTATTTATAATCCCACTTTCCCGTATTTTTATCGATCAAATTTTGTCTCCTCTAATCATTATGGATTAATAACTTCTCATTTACAGTATTAGCACAGCATCTGATTGTAGAAATGAATTACCTTTTGGGTTAGATAATACAATTGAACGACCGACGTAGTTGAACCCAAAATTGCAAAAGAACCACTTAGGCGTGGTTGTTTTGCAATTTTGGTATCATCTCAAAATCCCCAAATGGGGATCGTGGCAGCTAATGGGTTAATATGAATTTTCATTTATTCTAAAACAGGCCCGTCATTTGGGGGGGGGGGGGCAGGGGGTCCCGGCTTTCGAAAATACTTATTGTCGAAAGCCGGATTAATTCGAAGCTTCATTAATTTTAAATAAATCTAAAAAAAATTTAATCTCAAAATATATTTTTCATTAATTCTAAAAATATTTTTTTCATTAATTCTAGAAATATTTTTTTCATTAATTCTAGAAATATTTTTCATTAATTCTAAAAATATTTTTCATTAATTCTAAAAATATTTTTCATTAATTCTAAAAATATTTTTCATTAATTCTAAAAATATTTTCAATTCATTCTGAAAATATTTTTAGTTTATTCTGAAAATATTATTCATTAATTCTGAATTTTCGTGAACTATATACGAAAAACTTTTGTTTCAACAATTCTCAAATTACCTCTTTCAATATTTATGAGATTATTTCTCTAATTCTGAAATTATTTCTCTTTGAAATGTATTTTAAAGTGATTTCAAACAATTACTTCTTTTCACCTATTCTAGAATACATTTCTTCATTTCTACATTGAGGTTTTTTCAAAAAAATTTATAAAAATTCTGTAACTATGTAAGCTTTTTCTCCAGAAATTCTCGTCGAAGACCGTGGAAGACTCCTGTTTTTGAATAATTCAATGTTTGTCAAAGTGTGCATCGCGGCTCCTAGAGGCGTTGCCAATCTTTCTTGAGGGCGTCGCGAGGAGCTGGCAACAGTAATAAGTGCCTGCTCAGTGCTTTGAAGAGGCCTTCAACCGGGACCGTTTCGGGGAGTAGGTCCGTCTTAAGGGCGGGCATCAGGGAGGCCTCTTGCAAAATGATTTTCTGAGGCCCTTTACTTGACTAAAAATGCCTACTTACCCATTTACAACTTTAATCTGGAAAATCTTAATTTCATTCCCATGAAGATGACCCACCCCCGAGGGCCATGCTCGAGTGATCCCATGCGTTTGGATGGTTCTTCTGGGGAGCCGTGTTTAAACGATGACTGGGCAACGGAGCCGTGGGTCAATAAAGTTTGAGAACCACTGGAATAATCGTTAAAATAGGTTTCACAAGCTGTGCTCCGCGGAGTCCTTTGGACTCTGTCTGCACTTCCCAGGGTCTCCGTGGCTGCTCTAGGACATTAAAATAAATCAGTAAATTTGAAGAATAAATAAGAAAATGAGGTCAGGGGCTCGACTAAAAATTATTGACTAAAAAGCGAGTCACAACTTTAAAAGAAAGAGTAGATTTCGTAGAAATACCTAAACAGTTCTCAATTTTGTTATTTTCTCAGAAAACAGGGGAACATATGTTTGTAAGAAAGATATTGATATATGTAAGTATTTCTGAAATTCCTTACATCTCTCAAATAATAAACAACGGTAGTATCCACAAGTGTCTAGTTCTCAACACTATAAGCAAACTTCTCACAAAAGGGTGGGGAAGAAAAGAAATGAGGTCGCCGCCACCCTAGAGGACAATGGAGCCATAACATAGCTCAGGATAGCCTGTATGTGTGTGTCTATATATGCGAGTTACAATTGAACGTACAGCAAGTAATTTTCCGCTTTTTCGTAGCAGGCAAGAAACATACATATCTACGACTTTTATATATGAATAGGCTCGTTTCTTTTTCTTTGATTCTTTCTATTCTCTCGGCTCTTCACGCAAAACGGCTAATGTTGGAAGATAAACAGAGAAGGAAAAGAAAAAAAAACAATGCACAGTAATCCTGTTCTGTCATACGTTGAAGCTAAATCATACAGAAGCCAGTCTAGAGAGAGAGAGAGAGAGAGAGGTAAAAGCTATATGCCATACCTTCTAAACTGAAAACAACATTGTAAAGATAGACTACTCGCTATCAAAACCGATTGTTCATCCCAAGGAAAATGGACGAAACATAAAATATATATACATATACATATATATATATATATATATATCATAATAATCTAGCTAAACATCTGCTTTTTCTGATATTGTTGGAAATTTTATTTAACTTTTTTTTTTAAATGAAGCGAAGAACAATGCCCGTGCTTGATTAAACACGGATGCCACGATGAAACATCAGATGTTGTTAAAAGCTTACTAATACATTGGCTGTCCAATTTTCCAGTTCGAGACATGAGGAAAACGGCTCTAGTATTAACGATAGTCATTATTATTATTTTTTTTTTTAAACGTCATCGAGGACAATTGAATGTCCACATTATTTTCAAGTTTTGTCATATATATATAGTTTACCAACATATAATTTTTCAACTCGCGATGTCACCAGAACCACAATTATTCGTCATTTATAGTATTTTCTTTTTAAATTATTTATATGTATTTGGCAACAGACATGTGATCCCGGCTCTGTCTCCTAAGTACGTAGATGTAACCTCGTTCTCTCGATATCATACTGATCATATCATGTTGATATGCAATGTATTGACATGTTTGAGAAGGAGTATTCTAGAATATGGAGAATCATCAGCACGCAACTTGGATACATAAATCATAACTTGCACTAAATGAATGAAAATTATAATTCTTCAACAAGTTACTTTTTTCTATTATTTTTTACATATCAGCTTAATATCTTGCATTATTTTAGAAACAAAATGTGTTAAATGTCATTATTTGTGAGGATTTTTTATTCGTCACTGAAAGTTATTCATTAAAATGCTCGTAAACGCTTATAGCTCGTATAATAAGATAGCAGCACATTAACCTCATTCAGCCGACGGTTTTGCTCCATTGAATTTGAGCTGTCATCATAATTTAACTACGTTTGCAAAGAATAAAAAGCTTTATATTAACTGTGATTAAGAAATAGCATTTCATAAAAGAATAGGTATTTGTTGTTTATTGAATCACTGTCGAATGTTTTTTTTCACGGCAAAATCGTCGAATTAAAAATTCATGGAAACAACCTGATGAAATCTATGACCCTTAAAAATTTAAAACACGCAAAACACATCGTTTCGGAAACAAAAACTCACATCCTTCAAATTGAACTTTTAAACATTTTTAAAAGTTCACAAAAACTATGATCTAGTAGAAACATCATTAAAAATATTATTTATTTAGAATTTTCAATTTCAATTTCAATTTTATTAATATGTTAGATGAATGATAACAATACATTAGGTTAGTGAAAACCACCAAGGAGACACCAAGGTCCCATACTGGTTGTTACAATGAAGTTAATTCAATAACATTTAATTATCATACAAAAAATGATGTAAAATAAAGAGTCCCTATGTAGTGATTTTTGAGATTGAAAACAAAAAATTATGAAAAAACATCAAAATAGGAAGGGGGGGGGGGAATGCGATTGCACAAACACATATAATACAAAAAATACAAATATATATAAATAATGCAATAATGCAACGGTCACGGGGGGGGGGGGGTGCTGTAGTGATTATAAAAAAAACTATAAATCAACATACGATTATGTATGAATTGGACTGGCAGAGCAGTTGACAGCAAGGGTATTTCAATGAATAATTCGACCGTGGGAGGTGAAAAGACAGTAAAACACACACAACAGGGAGTAATTGAGAATCTGAGGATGAAGTCAGAAATAATTTTCAATATTGAAAATTTGTAGCAAGTGTTTTTTGAGGTTTTTTCTGGAAATTGAAAATGAGGGGAATGTATGAGATCATTTGGAAGGCTATTAAAAAATTTAGGAGTGAGAAAGCTAAAATGTTTTTAGCTTTCTCATGTAAAGCTCTCATTAAATGTTAGACACATATTTTTGATTGTACATGCTATGGTATGCAAATGCAATGTTTAACATACCTCCATTACTTATTTTCTAAGTTTCGAAAAAAAAAGTATCATTATCGCCTTGCACGCATTATTAAATAGCATGACATCAATGTATAAAAATTATTTCAGCATAAAGAAAACGAGAAATATATTATCCTTTTTTGGCTGAGATAATGAACATAAGATCACATAGATAAAAATATTAATAATATCCAAAGATAATAACACATACATCCTTATAAATACTTGATTTATAAAAATGTTTTTTAAAAAATTTACGCACTTAATAAAAAATTTATTAAATGTGGAAAAACCGTTTCACCCGCATTTAACGCTGGTTTTTCCCAAATTTCCTCCATTTTTCGAATTCGAATATCTCTGTGAATATTTCACTTAAAACATGGATTTTTTTTTTTTGTTGGCATCAGGAGATACGGGGCAACAACTTTCTAATTGGAAGTTAGATCACAGGGGGACCGTATATAAATTTAGATTTTTTTATTTTGTTACACACTGTACTTTCACTCTCAAAACTGGTGCAGGGCACTTTTTGAACGCCTGCTAAGCATTTTTCAAATTAGAATCATACCTCTACGACGGATGATTGATGAGATGAAAGCATTGCCGGCACTTACAGGACACCCTGTATGTATATATACATATATATATAATATTTTTAATGATATTTCTACTAGATCATAGTTTTTGAGGACTTTTGAAAATGTTAAAAGATATGAGACCCCTTAATGTAATAAAGGATATTTTTCTTCTACCTTTGAAAAAATCATTCACTTTTGGCTGTATTTTTATCAAATAGAAACCCACAGAATGCAAAAAGGAAGAGGTAAAAAAATGTTTTCCCCTCATAATCTTATTTACCACTCTCCGATATCATATTATCTTTCTTTTGCATATCTCTACAATAATACTTTAGGTTGTTTGTCTACTAGAAATGGAAAGGATAAAGCTCTCTAGATGAATTCCCCGCTTTTGATGCACGTGAACGCAGGTGCATATGAAATGATAAAAAGAAGTAAAGCCATAGCTTTTCATATTCAGCACGAAACTGAAACTTTAAATAATAATCAACTTTGAATACTACTTCAACGTGCACGTCGAAGTAGTATTCAAAGTTGTCCCTAATTAGTAACAAATCAGTTTTATTATGAACTTTAAATTTAACGATTTGGTAACAGTGTCCTTATTGGAGCTGATTTTGTTTTTCTATCTGTGGCTTTTTTTTCCTCCCCTTTCGGTAACGCTGATTGCGACATAAAAAACAAGGAAAATCGTTATTCCTGATCATTAGCCGTGGCACAAAATATTGAGAACCCTTTAATTAAATCCTCCAAATGAGAAATAAGAAGCAAACAGATATTACCAGGAAGTAAGAAACTATCAATATAATCTCAATGAATGAGAAAGAAAAATTGTTATCTAAGCAAAACGAATAATGAGGATAGGGCAAAAAAAAGATGCCGATTGATAAATTAAAAGAAAATTCACAATTTTGATAGGTTTCTAATTTCAATTTTGAAAAAATCCACTACGCTCTCTACTTAATAAGAAATATCCTGGTCCTGCTTCTTGAAAGTTAATGCAGTTTTGTACTCTTAATACAGCTTTGCAACTAGAGGAAGGGCAGGCCATGCCCTCCCCCACATCCTTCATCACTGCCCTCAGGCTGGTATCTTCAGCAGGCTCCTACCCAGACATTTTACGGGCACCTAAATAGTAAATTTATAAGTGAAACATTAGAAATTGACAAGAATCGTGTCGGGCCTCAATCTGGAGCCCTGTCAATCCCACTCTCGTGAGGGGGCCATGGGGCAGGTGAGTCTAGTACCCCGGGCGCTGGATTGGATAAGCGAGGAACTCATTCTTCGTTCGTTCAAAATTACGGTAGGAAGAGTGCGCAAAAATAGGTGCTTGCCCCCCCCCCCCCGGATGACTGACTTTACAATGATATTTATATACTGCAGCGTTTCTCAACCTATGGTCCGCGACGATGGCATAAGTGGTCCGCAAGCAGACTTGATGATTGAATTCTAACTAAATGAAAATTATTCAATTGTTATATAATTGATATTAGTAATATTCATATGGGGTTCAAATAAAAAGTATAGGTACTTTCATTCTTGGGATTCGCCATCCCTCACAGTGGAAAATGCGATCCGGGGGGGGGGGCAGGGGATATCACGGCAATATATTCAATTAACGGCAAATTCGCTAATTACTACTACAATTCCCAAAGGGTATGAAATAAAGGGCTGTTACAAATCACTGTAAACATCAATGTATTTGGCGTAAAAAAACATCAATACACCTGCTGACCACATTTTATTGAGAATATTATTTCATATTCCATATTTTATTGAGAAAAATATGGAAAACTATACTATCTTGAATATGATAAAATACGGGACGTCGCCAATTATCACCAAAAAACGCCGTCATAAGTTGGCAAAATCACCAATTCTTCTTAAAATTGCAGAAATAACGAACCTGAAAATATGTGAGGTGAATATTTATATTTAGCTATATAGTCATAATTATTATTATATAATTTATAAGTTGTGAAAATGTTAATGTTGTTCATTCACAATTTTATTGAATCTACAAATAAGCATCGTTAAAAAATGGTACAAATGCATAAAAATGTCGGAACAACCAAAATAACAGTCCCGTAATACACGGGTTGCAAGTGGTCGGTCGAATTATTTCAGACATTTTGCGGTCCTTGGGTTAAAATATGTTGAGAAACGCTGATATAGTGTGTACGCAGGTTCGGGCTAAGGAATTTCGCGGCCCGGTGCAAAAAAAAGAAAAAAATTGCGGCCCCTTTAAAAAATATATATAATTACTCCCCGATTTAAGAACTTCCCGAGTTGTGAACCGAAGTATTTTGGCAGTCTTGGTTTTACAGCATGCAACGAAAATTGTACAGCCAGTGTGATGGAGATCAAAATCAAGATGTGTTGAAGGGAAAACAATGTTGACAAAGAACTTTTTTTTTATCACTATATTCATTTTCATTGTGTACTAGAAACGGGGCCACAACTAGGGTGGGGGGCCGGATCTGGTGTCTCGGGTGCCAGATCAGAGAGACCACAAATTTCACCCTTTAACCTCTTCAATATTAGAGAGGAGAGCCAAAATGCGTGCTTCCCACAGCTGGCCAAACATCTAGTTGCGGCCCTCATTGGAAACATTGGGAAGGTTCAAAAATATTATATATTAAGGGGAGAGGTTTGATCCCAATACAAGTTTACGCATATGCTCTTCGGAATTCCTCCACTAATTGTAATGGCTATCAGCGCTTTGATGTTATTGGGGTTGAAACTGGAAGCTGTTTCTTTTCCCAACAAATGTAAGTTTCAGGAGAAAAAATTAAATTTTTTTCACGAATATTTCCCATTCCAGAAGAAAAGGGTTTCTTTCAGGGAAAATTTCACCCCCGCCCCCTAAATTTTGCGGCCCGGTGCGACCGCACTTTTCGCTTTCGCACCTGCCGAAGTCCGGGCCTGTGTGTACGTACCATAGACTTAGGATATAAATATAGGATATAGTATTATTACTCTGTGGTACGTACAATATATATCAGTCATTTTCTCATATCTCGGGAGGCAGTACCGTATTAACGCATGGGACCACCCAGGCAAGGCCCGGAAGCCTCAAAGGCATAAGAGGCCTCGTGATAAGATTTGGTGATCATGGTTTCTACAAGGGTGGGACTGACATGGCTGGAGCCCAGAATGATTTTTATTTATTTTTTAATTTGTTTTTCGCACTATAAATTCACTATTGTGGGGCCCGTGAAAAATCTGATCAGTGACCCGCCAAAGCTCCTAGTCTAGGAGCCCTGCTGTAGTATCTGGGCGCATAGACGCTGACGTGCAGAAAACATTAAGGGACTGAAAATTGCCAGCAGTCCCATGTATACGTGACTCAAGCTTGCACGCAGAAGTGGGGGGGGGGCCGTTTCAATGTTTAGCAATGTTTATTCATTAAATATTAGGAGGGGCCTCAGTCCCTCAAAACTTTAATGGGGGGGGGGGTAAATGTAGTCTCACTCAGTCCCTATGTTCCGGAGCCTATGATTGGGCGACACGTTGGCGCTACGATTTTCGAGAGAAAGCACAGAAATTACCACAAATTAGGGTTTAACAAATTCGGAACCAAGAATATCACTTTGCCCTGAAGCCCACGATGCTGTTAAGACGACCTTGTCGGGAGATGGGAATGAGCCCCAGATCCCCCTCTCGATACGACATTTTAATAGGACCGTAACAAGGGCCGGACTTGAATAGGTGCGAAGGGTGCGGCCCATGGGCGGAGATACAAGGGGGCGTGGGAGGCATTGCCCCCCCCCAATGTCAAAGTTGGAGTCGACTGTGTGATCTAATGTATACATGTATATATGAATTGACATCATCATCATCGTGTCCCCCCCAGCAATAATGACCGTGCTCCCCCTCCCCAGACTTACAAATACAAATACAACGCCACAACAGGCAAATTGCCCAACGAGGTGGCTGACTTAAGAACATCATGGATCCCCGAGCCCCTACCTACTGCTACACCACACATGCACCCCCCCCCCCGCGGAACCCCCCAACGAATCGGTACATGCGGGAATGTGCGTGTACGTGTAGTGCAATCTGACGTAAAGTTTGTTCCTGTGTAATGCTTGTTATGTGTAGTGCTGCCCCCAGTTTTACTAACTATGAGTGAAGTGCTATGGTTGAATGATCTACCGTTGTAGGACTGTTGCTCTCTGTGGCGAGACTTTTTAACGGGGAGATCGGCTCGCATTTGCGCCTTGAAGTTGGGAACCACAGAAAACCAACTTCAGCCGACCACCACTGTGGGGTTCGAACCCGGATCCTCGCATCACGAGTCCGGCACTATAACCACTCGACCACCACAGCGGCTTCCAAGACTTCCACAGACTTCCAAGTCTATCACCGCCTGTGGTGTGGCCGCACCAGACCGCTGAACTTTAGGGCACAGAACGGGTTAAAAAGTTACATTTTGACTTCAACTTGTTAACAAAGTACGTAATCGCTTAAATCTCTGTTCAAGACACACAGGGAGCCATTAAAATTCAATCATTGAACCCTCTCTCCCCCCCAGACAACTCCTTTCAATATTATGCTAAGTTGGGGAGGGGGATGCAGATGGACCCAATGTCTGGGGTGCTGGACCAACAGAAGCACTACATTCTTCTTTTAATTTTTTTTTAATTAGCGCGGGGGGGGGGGAGGCCATGGCCCCCACATCCTGTAGCGGGGCCCCTAGGCTGGGAACTTTTGTGGGCCCCTCGGTCAGACTTTTAACGGGCCCCTTCTGTAGCTAATTTATAGCGTGAAAACCAAATAATGATGAAAATCGTCCCGGGCCCCAGGGCTAGAGCCCTGTCAGCCCCCCCCCCCTTATGTGGGGGCCATGGAGGAGGGTAAAATGTTCGCTTACTTCGGCTGAAAAAATATCCAGTTGCGGCCCTGGGTAGATAATCGTTTCTCTAGCCTCGACAACCCGCCTACTATGGTTCCCTGCATGCGGATATTGTAGAGCAGTGGTTCTTTGGGCACACTTGCAATTTTTCACTCGGCAGCGGGCACTATTGTGCAAATTTATTGCCGATTGGTTTTCTTATTATCATTAAATAACAGTTTGATACACGCACGGATCCAGGAGGATGTGGTGAGATGGGCGTATTGTGCGAGTTGGTTTGATCGTCCCGCTTATTTGACGGGACAAACAAGGTTTCCCATATTATTCGGCTCTTCGGTGGGGCGGTCGTTCCCATCGCATCCCTCTGGATACATGCCTGAGCAAAGGCAGACATCTTCAGCTGCGAATTGAGCCGAGGCAGATATCTTGAGCTGCGAATGAAGTTGAGGTAGGCAGCTTCGGCTTCAAATGGAGCGAAGACAGAAATCTTCAGTTCAGCTACGAATGGAATGGAGGTAGACATGTTCAACTACGAATGAAGCGAGGCAGACGGATCTAGGGCGATGTGTCGGAGAAGCGACTTGTACTGTAGGTGTATCGGATAAACCCGTATTTTATGGGACAGATAAAGTTTCTCCATTTTTTCGGCTCTTGGGAGGACGATCCCCCTTCCGGATCCACGCTTGGTTTCATTGGCATTTGGCTCATCAGGCGCCAGTGAAAAATTGGCGTGCACCAGAGTGCCGCTACTTAAAAGTTGATGAGATTTTATAACGGTGTTTTTGTTCCCTCTGAAATTCACCTCACGGCAGGGCCATCTTAAGAGCATCATGGGCCCCAGCGCCAAGTGATTTCACTTGGCGAATTTTGATTTCACCTGTTAAATTATCGAAAAGTTCAACTATTCATTTTTCTGAGGCCCCTCTTCTCTTGAGGCCCTCGGGCCGTACCCGGGTGAGCCCATATGTTAAGACGGCACTGCCTCACGGAGCATCTGTCCTCCTCCCTAGTTCCCTCCCTAATTTCGGGCAAAAACAAAATTTCATTCCTTTTTAGAAAATTAAAACACCGAAACAAAACGTCCCATGAAAGAATACATCGATGAAAAGAACATGGAAAAATTAGAATATTTAGGTGTATATTGTAGGGTAAATGTGATAAATCCGGTTGTCATACGTAATAACCGGTTATTATGCATAATCGATGAGCATCTTGGTAAAGTTTGATAAATTTTCCTAAATTACTCGTAATCATTTTTACCGGTGATTATGCATAGTACCCAAGCGTCATCGGTAAAATTGTTAAATTTCCCTAAATTAATCATTTTTACCAGCGATTATGTATAATACCCAAGTGTCGTTGGTAAATTTAATAAGTATTAAAAAAATTTATCACTTATACCGGCGATTATGCATAATACCCAAGCGTCGAGTCGTTGGTAAATATGATAAATCGTACTATATGATATAGACTACTATACTTGATACTATACTTGAAGGGAATGTATTGCATGTATTATATCCGGGTACGATCATAAAATTTGTTATTATATCGGGGTCCGACTACATTCATCACACATACTAGACTCATTTGGAATTTTTTTTCATATTTATCAAATTTACCAACGACGCTTGGGTATTGTGCATACTCGCCGGTAAAAGTGATAAATTTATCAAATTTACCAACGACGCTTAGGTATTATGCATATTCGCAGGTAAAAGCGATAAATGTACCAAACTTACTAAGACGATTGGTAAGTATGCATAGTAACCGATTTATCACATTTACCGTAACATACCACTCACACACACACAGTAGCAACAAGGCGGTGGATGTTCCGAATCAACGCCAAGATGGAGAAAAGTAGCCAAACAGGTAGCCGTAACTGTGCAAAGTTGAGGAGACTCGGTACAGAACGTTGGCGTTTATCTTGGCGCGGTGGAGGGTAAAAAAAAAGCAACCCTAGTATGATTAGGAGTGCTTGCTTGTGAGGAAGTGCGAATACATAGACAGCAACTCGAAGCTGTTGCTTATTCGATACGATGTAATATAAACGCCCTCTTCCCCCTCACGAGCTATTAAACAGTCCACCTCAGCGACGTCCAACGTGTTTATCTTTTATTCACAATTGGACAACAAACGCCCCTCATATCTTTTTTTTTTAACTACAGATTTTTTTGACGTTTTATCATCTCGAACTCTACATTTTTTATTGTTATTTTAGTGATAAAAGTTTTCGGGGTTTTAGATTTGAAAACGCGATTTTAATAACACGGTGTGTGTTGAGTGATTTTTTTTCGTGCTTTAAAGGACAAGAAATACTTTACTCACCTGCCATTTACATTATTGATAGCTCTTTTTTTTAATACTCGTGTTTACCATCCGGCTTGGGACCATCCGGTTTGTATTTCGAATTTATTTGTTTTTCGTTACAGGCGTTTTTCCAATTTCTTAATTTATTAAAATTTGGTGTATTCGTGAAAATTTAATTTTTATTACATTTTCTTGTTTTTAAATTGTTCGTTTGCGTTAAAAATTTCAGAATCATAGTTCAGTCCTACGAGAAATTATATTTCTTCAAGTTTGACATGATGTGTATATACATCATTATCGAATAGCCTATTGTATAACATAATGCAGGTTTTGGGTAAATCATGCAGTTTTTTATTTGAAAGTTTTAGATTCAGAAGTTCTGTATATACACCTAGTGCATAAACATAAACTTTTGTTAGACCCATGGGCAGGGTTGCTAGATACTTTGTCAGCTGGGGCAATCACACATTTTGGCACCCTGTTGGATGTAGTAGGAGCAGTTAAAGGGTGGATTTTGGTGCCCCTTCTGGGTCCAGCACCCGGGGCAAAAGACCTACCTGCTCCCTCTTCATTGTGGCAATGCCCATGGCAGGGGTATAGCCAGAAATTTCGTTCGGGGGGACCAAAGTGATAGAACAATAGATTTGGCCATCTTTTTCCCCTTTTTCGGTCATTTTCTCACATTTCAGGGGGGGGGGGAACAGACCCCAAGTCCCCCCCCCCACTACGCCCATGGGTCCCATGCCCTTGTGGAATATTTTCCACCACTTTGACTATCTATTGGAACCAATGTTAAGTCCAAGCCCTCCCAATATTTTTCTTAACGTATGCCCTCTTCTCCCCACAAGTTATTCATGGCCCCCACATCTAAGAGCAGGGCCCCTAGGCTGGGATCTTTTGCGAGCCCCCTGGTCACACTTTTCACAAGCCCTTCTATAGTTAATTTATAAAGTGAAAAAAGCCAAAAAATGATTTGAATTGTCCGGGGGGGGGGGGGGGCACAGGGCTAGAGTCCCGCCCTTGTGGGGGCCATGAAGCTATTAAATTGTCCACCTCAGCCACGTCCAATGTTTTATCTTTTATTCACATTTGGACAACAAGTGCCCCCTTATACCTTTTTTATTTATCACAGATTTTTATTTTGAGCTATATATTTTTGTTATTTTAGTGATATATGTTATCAGGTTTTAAATTTGTGCGATTTTAATAAGAAGTGATGATGAGCGTTTTTACATGTTTTTTTATTTTTAAAAGACAAATATTTTACTCGCCTGCCATTTACGTTATAGCCATTTTTTATACTTGTGTTTACCATCTAGCTTGGAATCATCTGGTTAGTATTTCAAATTGGGTTTCCGTATGCAAACACTTTTGCAATTTCTTAATTTATTAAAATTTGGTGTTTGTATGAAAATTTCATTTTTATTAATTTTCATTTTTTGAATTGTTTGTGTAAATATTTTGAAATCGTAGCCTAGTTAATTACTTTTATTTCTTCAAGTTTGACATGCAGTCTACATCATTATCAAATAGCTTATTTCCCACACATTCCTGCATGTACCGATTCGTTGGGGGTTCCGTGGGGGTGTATGTGTGGTGTAGCAGTAGTAGGTAGGGCCTCCAAAAAATGGCTCTAGGATTCATGATGTTCTTAAGTCAGCCACCTCGTTGGGCAATTTGCCTGTTGTGGCGTTGTATTTGTATTTGTATTATTGCATTATATAATATATATTTTGTGGATAAATCGTGTAATTTTTATTTGAATTTTTTCAATTCAACAGTTCTATATGTATCTAGGAATGTAGGCTTATACTTGTATTAGGTCCTTGGGACACAAGCCCCTTTTAAGTATTTACCTTACCTTTTAAGTATTTATTGAGTGCCAGAAGAAACAGAGTGCAACTTTGTTTAAGTATTTACCTTACCTTTTAAGTATTTATTGAGTGCCAGAAGAAACAGAGTGCAACTTTGTCTCCCTGGATCCAATTCAGTTTTTTGAAGAGGACGCGCGAGAAAAAAAATCACTGTTTTGTCCAAAGAATACGATGATGTCTTCGATAAAGAACTGGGGAAGGAATTTCTTTCATTTAGAAACCTCTGCAAAGATATATCAGACAACATAAAAGCATTGAATATCAGCACAATACTAAAATTCATGATTACACATGGAATGAACGCAGACTTTATCTAACTTTGCCAATCAGCAGCTCTTCTGCAAAAAGATCTTCAGCAGGTTAAAAATTATAAAATCTTATTTAAGATCGACCATGAAAGAAGAAAGATTAGAGGAATTGGCTTCTATATAGAAAGGAAATTAGCCAATGAGCTTGATATTCAAAAAGTAATTCAGCACTTTTCAAAGATGGAAAAAGTTCTGATTATGAATTTTGCTCTGGCGAAAATTCGCGTCAAAACTCAGAGAAGAAGTAGATCATATAGGTTTTAATCAAACTTTTTCAGCTTCACTTATGAGTGCAAAATGGTTGCATAAACATCCCATGAAAAAAACAATATTACATAGTTCTATATAGAAACCCATAAATATATTTTTTTCATTGTCGTGACAAGTTCAATTTTTTAGGGTTTTTCCTTCATTACATGAAGAAAAAATTATTTACATTTTTATTTTAAGTTAAAAAAGTTGTGTGAAAAATAAACACGAAAACAAAATGTAAACAAAAATGAAGTTTATATTGAAATTTTAACAAGTTTGTTTGTATACTAATTTTTTTTTAAATTGCACCTAAATGAGAAGCAGAATAAGGCACCTTATTATATTTCGCTCTCCCACTGAGGGGCCATACAAGCATTACGTAAGCAAATTTTCAGCCATTTTTGACCCCCCTCCCCCCCCCTTGTCAGCAAAAGTCAGCAAAACACTGACACCCCCCCCCCCCCCGTCAGCAAAATTTCGTCAGCAGCTTAGAATATTTCATATCTTCAAAAAGGGGTGGTTGATGACGTAAGCAACCTTCAAGCCCCCCCCCCCCTTGTCATCAAAAGTCAGCAAATCCGAAACCCCTCCCCCCCCCCTCTATGCTGATGTAATACTTGAATGACCCCTGACAAAAACCTGACTACCGCACTTCTCTGGTCTGTTGTTGAAAAAGAATTTTTGTGCTTTCACTTCATAGCCAAAACACGGTGGACAACATATTTAACATTTCTTGAGTAAGTTGTAGTTATTTGTTAAATCATTTCAGTGTTAAGTCATTTTTTTGTGTTTTCATGAAATATGAAATCATGCAATGCTGCAATTAAGTTATCTTTTTGCCATGATTGGTTATTGTTTCCATTCTGCAAGCAAATTTCCCACGTGTTGGATGATGTCATTAATTTTACATTTTTAAGCATTTTTTTCCCCTTTGCCAAATAAAATTGCATTTCTTCAGGAATATTCATGTCAATTTTCAAGTCATTCTGGCAATCATTCTTTTTTTTGTAGTGTTTTGAAATCAGAATTTTAGTTATAATCATCCTGTATATCGTGAATCATCGCTAATTAATCTGCATTATTTATGCTTCATTAAATACATTATATTCACCTAATTTTTATTATAGTTTTTGCATACTGAAAGTAACTGGAGAAAACATCTTTATATTAATTATATATATATATATATATATATATATATATATATATATATATATATATATATATATAATTAATAATAGCATTAAAAGAATTTTCAAACATGAAGTAATCCATTGAGTTAAGCAAAAAATAATTGAATTGCAAAAGTTGGTTTTTGTTAAAATGTAAGAAATATTTATTGATTAATAAATATGGGAATAGTGTTAATTACATTAATAAACATTTTATTTTAATTAATTATTAGAAGTTTGAATGATTTTTCAGAAATTTTATTGTTTTTAATGTTAATACTACACTCATGTCCATAAATTAAGGATAATTCACAATCACACTGAAATCGAAATCTAAAGTAAAAATTTCACCTGTAGAATTATCACACACATCTGCAAGAATGATATGCAAATTTCAGGAAGCCACCAGATGATGCCGATAGTACGTCACAATGACGAGAGTGTAAGGGGGGGGGGTATATAAGGAATGGTGGCAAAGAAGTAAAATTGTTCACAAGAGTTCTGTAAGGCGCTCAGTGCCATAAGCGAATAGTTATGACACAGAGGAGGCATGTGGATGATTTTTTACGTGGTAGAATTATCGGCCGCCTGGAATGTGGGCGTACTCTGATGGAAGTATCCGAGGAACTTGGAATTGCCCAAAGTGTCATCTCTAGGCTTTGGCAACGATTCCAAGATAACGGAAATGTCAGTAGACGTTACAGTACAGGTCACCCCCGAGTTACAACGCCAAATGAAGACCGGTATTTGGCAGTAACTGCCAAAAGAAGCAGACGGAGCACAGCATCCAACCTGTCTCGTCAGCTATTTGCAGCCATGGGTACCACAGTTTCAAGGCAAACCGTGTACAGACGTTTGGGAGATATTGGTCTATAGGCTCGCAGGCCTGTCAGATGTGTTCCGCTCACGGCAACTCACTGTCGGCAGCGATTAGCCTGGAGTAGAGAAGAAACAGTGGGCTTGTGTGATGTTTTCCGACGAGTCCAGGTTTAGCTTGCAGTCTGATTCACGTTGGACTTTCATATGGAGAACGCCAGGTACCCGTTACCACCAAGACAACATCATTGAACGACACTGTTACGGTGGTGCAGCATTGTTCGTTTGGGGTGGAATTATACTGGGTTCCAGAACAGATCTGCATGTTGAAACCGGAACCATGAAAGCCCAAATTTATCGGGACATCATTCTGGAACAACATGTACGTTTGTTTAGGGGTGCCATGGGCGCAGAATTTGTGTTTATGGATGACAACGCCTGTCCTCACCGAGCAAACATCGTAAACGAATGCCTTTTTTACCATTGCTCCAGGGAACAAAAATCGTAGTTTTTATGAATGGTATCATACATACACCATCGTTTTTGTTCTTTATCTTTTGTTTAATAAATGGGCTTTATGAATAAGTAACGTTTGTTTTGTTTCTGAACCTGATTTGCCGGAGCTGGCATTATCCTTAATTTATGGACATGAGTGTATTTTAAACAAAAAACCTGGTTTAAACCAAAAAAACCCCGATTTTTTATTTTTTTTTCACAAAACCCGGAAAACACAATATCTCGACATCACTGAAATGCAAGTATCAAGTTAGGCGAGCTATCTTGTAATTGCTGAAAAGAAAGTTGAAGAGTTGTCATACATGCTTATGTAAAGTTTACAGCTCAATTCAATTAGGATTATCACATGTCATTGTATGTATTATATGTATGTTTTCATAAAGGTTTGATTTTATATGATTCACCTACGAAGCTTAATGAATCCCAGGTCACCATGACTAAAAATTTGGTATTGGCACCTCTAAAATTTTCTATATGTGATTACTAGGTTGGGGGGGGGGGACTATTGGCTCCTAAAATATTTAGTTGGCACCTAGATTTTTTTTTTTTTTTTGATTTGTCAAGCTCTGATCACTTTTGTCTTGTGAACCTAATAGATGATAAATGATTATTTTTATCAAATATTATAGATAAAACATTCAAATATGAGTTGTATCTCTGGCCAGTGTATGGTTAGCTCATGGGTATCGGTTCATTGTTCCAGTTGCCCTGTGTAGTTAAAAATTATCTGTTTAAAAATGATCAAAATCTTCATAAGACTTTAAATGAGCACTGTTAAAAGTAGTCTTAAAAATTTGAAATTTCCATATATAATAGAAAAACAAAAATTTGCACAAGGCTAGAATTTCTGTAATCTAACATTAATTCATGGAAATTGGAATTTTGTTTTGCTATCAAATTTTGTATTTAATTTAGTTTTAATTCAAAATTTCCATTTTTCAACTCTTGAATGAAAGAAAAACGATGAGTAATTCTTGAATTTTAAACTGTGATTAATATTATATCTTGACATATTTGAATTACCATATTTCTTGGAATATGTGCAGTGTAGGCAGAGATAGACTTGAAAGGCTTGGTGGGTGGCATGATGTCAATTATATATTATATATGCATATACATTAGATCAGTCATCTCCATCATTGATGCTAGGAAGAGGGGGTATTTCCTTCCCCTATTCTATACTGGAGCACCAGTATGGCAGAGAGGGTATTGTCATTCAGGAGAATAGGTAGATGGGTTTGAAAATGCTATTGTTTTCATTGCAGGTGATGACACAGATTGATGTTACAAGAAGTTGTGGTGGGGGTACACAGCATTCATGGTTTAATCTGGAGGAACCACACAATGTAGTATGACATTCTACACGTCACATTCCACTTATCAGCGTAAAATCTCGATGTTCCAAGGTTCTTGATGTCATTGTGCCCGAGTGGTGTGGTGGTAAGATGCTCGTCTACCACTGTGAAGGTTGCTGTCATGGTCCTGGGTTCAAACTCGAGGGAGAATATAGATAAGATATTTTCCCTAACAAACTTGAGGCGACCACCAGTACACAGCGCCTTCATTTCCAACCTATCTCATTAATGGCAGTAAATTGCAATGTAGTGATATGGCCAGAGTTGGTGTTTGGTGAAGTAGGTTCTTGATGTAGTGTTTTTTTTTTCTTTTGCTGGGGAGATGATAGGTGCACCATTCATTGGATTGCTGTTTCAACTGCAGCTTGTGGGATCAAGCCAAAGTATTTTCCAGGGCAATGAGTCTTTCTGAACTGTGTGATCTTCCATATTGTAACATGCTAAATGATCAGTTACAAGGAAGTACCATCTCCATTTTTGAACCTGAGTAAGGTGATGAGGCACCCAAGTACTTGATGTAACATGTGCAATAACAGAGGTGCTGACATGAAGAAACATTGAGAGGGCTGAAAGCTGACAGTTGTCCTGTATATACAGGGCTCAAATCCTTATGCAGGAAGGGAAGTGGTGTGTTACATTGTATATTAATTACTTTTTTGGAAAGCCCTCAAATAGCCTCAGCCCCCAAGTTACAGCACCTATGTGCAATACTTTGGTATGGCTTGTTCCTGTCTCTATAGCTAACTCTGTCTGAGGTGGATGGCATCAGCAATGGCATCCTGCATGTAGTGCATTTTTTGCACAATCGTTACACCCTTGTCGGAAAGCTGCTACTCAGTTTGCCACCTTCAGATATGTCAGGGCATTGACCACAGGCTTCTCAAAGACCTGTATCATATTCCATCCATACATCACCTTAATCTTGATCCAAGTATGTTGTTCATTTTTCAAAAACACAAACACATCATTTAGGGCGATCAAATTTCAAGCTATCAAATTACAGCTTAGTATTTATCTGTCTTCGCACACATGACTATGAAAACTAGCATGTTGGCATAGTCAGATACAGAAAGGGTAATGACCATTGGCTATCTCAAGAGGCTGTCTAATGACTGCTTACTCTCGTACATACAGAGAGGGTAGAGCAAAGAGGGCTATCCTCCCCCCACTTAAAAAGTGTAATTAGTAGCAGTGACAGACGCAGGATTTTTTAGAGGGTACACTTTTTCCTTTCAAAAGGGAGGGGTTCGTTTTTATACTGCAAAAAAAACTATAATCTCAGCTCAAGGGGTAAAGGAGTTGAGCCCCAAACCCCCCACCTTTTACATACATCAGTGATCAGAAGCATAAGCAAGAGGTTGGAGTTGGACTATCGTCCCTCATTCACTATATATATCCTCAGTGATCTTCTCCCCCCCCCCCCCGTTAGAGGAGCCTGTATCCACTTATGCATGTTGGATAGCTATGGCTTTCCTCTAGGAACAATGGGAACCACAGTGTGCTCATACTTTTACGTATGGTACCATCTCAATATTATTACTACTTTTTTTTTTTTGCACCAATAATTTTGCACTGATTTAAATCTCCCTTGTGTGTCCAGATTTTCTGTAAACTTACTCACCCTTGGTTCCAGTTATAAAACGGAGGTTCTACTGTAGTTTAAATGTAGGTTATATTTACAACTTTTATGGTAATGTTCATAGTCTATTTCTTTATGATTGTGTTTTTAGAAACAAAAATGAACTTGACGCTGAAACAGTAAATTCTGCAAGCCTCCATAAACATCTTCTAAAAACTTAACTCATGTGCATCAGCTATTATTACAAGAAATAAGGTGTTTTGGTTTTTGATGTTTTATTTTGTTTATATTTGTTCTTATAAAAAAAATTTAGGAATTTGATGGGCTATTGAAAAACATTTGAGGTACAGAATCGCACAGGATTAGTTGGTACAATGATCAAGCAATCTAACTTTTTGAAGTGGGCTCAAAACAACAGGAATGCAACGAAAAGTGGTCGTGAGTCATTTTTGTACTTAGTTGAAAACTTGATATATGAAGCATGTTAAAAGCGTTGATATATGAAGAATACCCAATTTTTTTTTAAAAATGAGAAGCACAGGTTGTATTAATCTTAATATTTTTTCACAAAGTCAGGTGTGAAAGCTGGAAATTATATATAATTGGTTTACCCATGAAAATCATTTCAAGAGTTATATAAAATTTCATCCCTCTTACAGTTTTTTTTTTTTGGGGGGGGGGGGAGCGAGTTGCAATATGAAACAGACATCTTATATAAATGGCATTGGACAGCTAGATGGTTTCTGGCAGGGTCGCAACTAGATGCTTGGTCACCCGGGGCAAGTGCACATTTTGGCGCCCCCCTTGTAATTTTGAAGGTAAGGTTTGAGAATGAAATTTGCACCCCCTCTGGTCCAGCGCCCAGGGCACGAGACCCGCCTTCTCCCCTTCTAGTTGTGGCCTTGGTTTCTGGCACGTACACTGAAACTGAAAAGTTGGAAGTAATATTTAATTTTTTGAAACACTGGTTCTGCCATCCACAGAATTGATAATCAACTAGTAATTATAATATATGATTGGTATTAACAGTTCATTAATTAGTAGTAAGTTAATCATAATTTATCAGTGACAAATTTATAAAACCTCTCACTCACTATTAAAGCTAATAAGGTTTTATACATTGATTTTGATAAACGCTAACATTTAACAAATTGGTTTAATAGAAAGCTTAAATGGGAACATTTCCAAGCATTTTTCAGACTTTTACTAGCATGCTTAGGTAAATACTGTCTTTATCAGTCTCAGGCTTTCATCCCAACATTATAAGCTATCGATGTCATCTCGTGGCTTATCTCTACAATAAATAGTAGAAAGTAAAAAAGCTGTGGAAATTCATATTTTCATACCTGTATTTTTGTTTCATATAATGTCTTTAAAATGTAAAGTGATCTAAAAGTTTTTATTGGAATTAGTTTGCAATATAGTAAAGACTTTTGAGAGCATTACCTACTTACTATTTTAATAACTTATTTTTAATGATTAACCTAAAATCACCATTGAAAAGTTTTCAATCAAAGTTTCAATTGTTTCCTTGCTTTCAGCACAAAGAACAGTATAAAAACATAGTTCAACATTTATTCAAGTAATATATTATAGTAAAAAAAATTTTTTAGTGAACGAAAATGCTCATTTTTATTATTTTTTAATTACATTGCAGTCAACAAGAGTTGGGTTCATCCACCTGAAGCACTTCAACAAGGACATGTAGTATACGTAGTTAAGGTAAGAATTGATAGACTTCATGAATCGCGCTGATTAAGAAAAATTATGTTGCATAAAAATGATTTATTAACCAGGGTTGTAGTGATTTAAATCGTGACTTAAATCATGGTTTAAATTGATTTAAATGATTTAAATCAAATGATTTTTTTAAATCACTGATTTAAATTGTGACTTTTTTAAATTAATCACACTATTTTTTTAACAACCTGATTTAAACTGCATGTTTTTTTTAAAAACCTGATTTAAACTGCATTATTTTTAAAAAATTACTGATTCAAATCATTATTTTCATTTTCCTGAAGCACATTTAAATATACTTTTTCCTTTTTGTTTGATTGTAAGAGTAGATAGAAAGGTGAAAGTAAAGTGGGAAAAAAGAGAAGATGCTACTTAGATGGAGAGACAGACCTGGTTAGGGGAATAAATTTCAATTGTTTTCAAAAAGAACGATTATAAAAAGGCACAAAATTTTTACAGCTGTTGCCTCATCACCTTCAGTAGAGAAGGTATTTTCCCCGTATGGTGGTCCAATCAGCTTTAAGAAACAGATTTGGGAATGAAAAAACAGCTAAGCATGTGTTTCTTTTCAAGAGACTCAATAAAGCAGAAATGTTATACTAATTTTTCCTGCTATGCATATGAATAAATGTATGACTATTTCATGTATGACTATGTACCCATTTTAGTATTTATGAATTCAATATTGTCTAAAAAATTAAATTAATGTTAGTCTTATTTCTATATCTGGAAAATACACTTTAGAATTTGACACACTGTTCAGTCATATTTTTAAAACCACAATATTTAAACCTTTTAACTGTTAATATAATAAGAATTAGATAATGTTTTATTCCTCACAAGTTAATATTTCAAGCTAAAAATTAAAAAATAATAATAATAAATCCAATTTAAACAAAAAAAAACTTTTTTAAATTTTTTTTTAAAAATCGTCATTCTTATCAACCCTGTTATTAACAAAATTACAACCTAATTTATTAGCAGCAAAAACTGAAAGATCGAACTATAAATGATATTGTTATGTAACATTTTGAAACTTCTATTGAGGATCTTTGGCAGCCAGTTTTTTCTTAAACCAACAATAGGTTCAAAAGTATCTCCATTCTCAAAGAAAAAAAAACCATATAGGGTTAAAGTTTTTTGTGCTGCAAGGGTGCCATGGATTAGAGTTTCCACTCAACTTTTTGCTTTCTCTGGTGCAAAGCATCTTCATGAGGGATCTCTTGAAGATGCTCCCTGGTGACCTTGCAGCCAGAAAAACTTCATGAATCATATCTGCAAAAGGCCTTAAAACCTATATAAATCTGTGAATCTCTATTGATATATATATATCAGCAGTGGTGGTTTAAAGTCGGTCGAATCCCCGGGCACAAAAGAAAATATTGGGCCCCTTTAAATTGGAAAAAAGTTCAAAGTTTTTGTTTTTTGGGCCCTTTAGAAGTCGAGGCCCTGGGCGGGCACACTGGGTGCTCTTTAATTTTTTATTATTTATTATAATAACCTGCCATTAAATCCGCATTATAATCACATTATAATAAAGATTGACTGTACCTACCACAATAAACATAATTTTTGGTAGTAGCTCTGGTATTCAAAATGCTCATTCTGATTTTTACCTTAAATTCTCTTTTGGTCCGTGTGACATACTTTATGCCACTTATTTATATTAAATTCACCAGAACTCTGATAATATGTTGGCCCAATGCAAATATGAATTATTCAAGAAAAACTAGCATTTCAGTACCATCACGTTCCTCTTCACTAAGGTTTGGTTAAGTTGAGCATTGTTCCTCAAAAAACTCTAGTTTTATTCAAAATAAAATTATGATGGCTATAAGGTGGAAGTTCCAGTTTCTGCTTAGCCCTTTTTCATGTATACAATGTATGTGGAACATGATGCGGTATATTATAGTACTTTGTTTCTTTTTATAAATTTTTCTCAAGTATTTTTGTTGAAATTAATTTTCATAGTAATCCCTCAATTTTGCTAATTTTTTTCAGTTTTTAGGGAATATAGAAGTAGACCAAGCTAAGGGTATAGATGTAATCAAAGATGGTATAAGAAAATTGAAGGTATTCAATTCTCATTCATGAAAGCCTCAAATTATTTTGTCCATTGAATAAGATTTTCTTGGGCTAAGTAGCCATAGTGAACTTGAGTATAGACTCACAGTTTTTCCAACATCAGAAGTTGACAATATCAAGAAATATTAAATGAAACTCATTGTAACAAACAGAACAGAATTAAGACTGTTATTACCGATCTTTACTGACTGAATTGTGGACAAACACTACTATTTTTAATTTTTACTTTTTTGTTGAATGAATTTTTTAACCACCTGAATGAAATTCACAAAAAACATCAATTTCACCATGGAAATTATAAAAGACCACTGACTACTGTTCTTGAACAGTCTTGTTTGCCATTAAGAATAAAAAATACTCTACATCATGTATTGCATGAGTCAACAGTACAGTACCAGACAAGTACAACACAGACAAGTACCAGAAGAACTTAATTGCACATTTCTGTAATTTTTGTGCATGTATGTGTTCAGGGTTATGGGTCCCCAAAGAAGAAAAAATTTTCTTCCTTGTAATCTTCATCTCCACAAATAACTAGTCTTTCGATGAATCTTGTATTGACAAGTGGAGAGGACGTTTCTATATGCATCGGTTTTATTAATTAGACATAAATATTTTTCTTACATAAAAGCAATTATTTTTTTCCCGAATGTGTGAGATTGAAATTTTTGTTTTGTAAACTAAGTTTGTATTCATTTAAGCACCTATGCTTAAATTGCCTATTTGAATTAAGAATAAAATGTATTTTTTTATGTTGTTTCTATGGACATTGGCATGTCCAGAAAACATACAGGAACATTTATTTTTTCATGAATTTTATGGTTGATATCTCTAAACTAAAGGAACAGGAAAGAAAATAACAGAAAAAATCAAGAAAATCAATTCAAATCTTAATTCAGCTGGTAAAAGGTTAAATTCACTGATCTAGCTCAATAAACTATACAGGTGTGGTAACGTGATATATGTGGGTATGTGAATGAACATGCATGCTCTTAGACTCTGTTTTCACATGCATAGTTCATTGTTCCAGGATATTGCACTAGCTGCATTTACCATAATATGCTTAATTAACCCTTATCACTGCTGCAATCACATGCAAATGAAATTGCATGTGATTGCAGTGATTGCATGTGATTGTTATTTGAATATGCAAATTCCTATATTCAAATGGATAGTTTTAGTTTTATTTGTACTAGTTTTATACAGGGTTTTTACAAGTCAGGGAAAACCGGGAAAAGTCAGGGAAACATTTTTTTACCAAAAAAAGTCAAGGAAATCAGGTAAAATAGCCCATTTTTGTTCTAAAACCTGGAAATTTCAGACAAAGACTTGGAAAATTGTCACAATTGTCGTCTGATCGAAAGAAAAAAGGATTGATCAGAAAAAAAATTTCCCTCGAAAAAAAAAGGGAATTCTGATAACTGCGTAAATATCGATAATCCGTAAAATATTGCAATGTATCACGAAAAACTGTAGGTTCTGGCAAGGAGGTGCGAGGATTTTGTGAGTCCGCATGGAAAAGCGTATTGCTGCAACCTTATCGTAACTCTTTCTAGCGTTTCAGAAACATCGCAACTATGCATAGTAGAAAGCCATGGGTACAAAGATCAGTTGCAATAATTTCATAAGTTGACTTCAGTTAGCAACGGCGGATGACGCATGTGTATATTTTGATTTCCACGTGGGTAAATATTTTTATTTGAAAACAATTAAGTTGTAACAAAATTTTTTTCCAATCTTGTGTGGGCGGATAAAAACCTGAATCTTCAGTAGGTTGATGGGATTGAAGCAGTCAAAAATTACTCTTATAAACCGTGGTGTCAGCTTTGCGGCAAAATTCTCAACTTGGATAACATGGGCAGATAAGTTATTCAGAGCCATGCCAAGCATGTGAAATCAGAGGAGTTCAGTGAACAACCCCCAATTGCTAAACTTCTCGGTTCTAGCGCTTACGCGAGTGCAAGCCGACTGTAAAGAATTGTGATGCAGAGAAACCAACAACATCTTTGACTAATTATGTTACAAAGAAAACAACAGTAAAGGCTTAAATTTTGTGGGCAGTGCCATCTTAACGCATGGGCCCACCTAGGCATAGCCCGGTGACCTCAAGAGAAGAGGAGCCTCACAAAAATGTGAACTAATTGAAATTTTTGAGAATTTTCCAGGTAGGTCCTCAGAAAAATCAATTGGCCCGGTGGCCCATGACGCTCTTAAGATGGCCCTGCTTGTGGGCATTGAAATTGCAGAAAAGGAAAATCTTTCATTCCTTAATTGTGTTTCATTTTTCCATCAGGAGTATTTGAAAAGCATAAATGAGTGTGAAAAAAAATTTATGATGGCATTATGATAATGTAATTAAAATTATTAATTTTATAATATAATTAATTTTTTTATAAATTTTTTATTAATTTATATCAATTTTTTGATTTAAAAAAAAACCTGGAATTTTTTGAAAATTTGTCTGTAAAACCTGGAAAAGTCAGGGAAAAGTTTTTTACGAAAATGAGTATGAACCCTCTGTTTCTACCTTTTTTTAACAAACAAATTTTTATTGTATCATTTACAAAACTTATTTTAGTTTTTGAAACTATTCAATCATTCACCCTTGAAATCACACCAGTACATAGACTAAAAAAATGGGTAAGAATTATATATACTTTTGTCACTTTTGACTATGGAAAAAGTATTAAAATTTTTGTATTTGATAAAACAACCATTTCTGTGCATAGTTTAATCAACAACTAAAGAAAGCTGAAGGTGCCAAAACTCCTAAAGTAGAAGTTACAATATCCATAGATGGAGTTGCTATTCAAGATCCAAAAACCAAAGTGAGTACTTTGAATATATGCGCATTATAAATTACATATTTTTTCATTAATTCATTATAGATCAGCAATAAGCTTTATTACATTTCACTTTTCAGCAAATATCACATCAATACCCACTTCATCGCATATCTTATTGTGCAAATGACAAATCGGATAAGAAGTTCTTCAGTTTTATTGCAAAAGAAGAAGGAAGTGATACCCATAGATGTTTTGTATTTGCCAGTGACCGACTAGTAAGATTTTTCTATTTTATAGTTTTTGATTTTATTACTACTTACAAATAAAGATCTTAAGTCTATTTGAAACAAATTTATCTTGCTTTTTTTTTCTTCTGTATCTAAATTTTCAGGCTGAAGATATAACACTCACAATAGGCGAAGCATTTGATTTAGCTTATAGACGGTTCCTTGAAACCTCTGGAAAAGATTTAGAAACTAAGAAGCAGCTCATGATATTGCAGAAAAAAGTAAGTTAAATTCACTTATGCTTACAATGATTAAAAAAATGTTTTTTTATCATTAATTTTGCTATGCATGGCTTAAAGCAGGAGTTCTTAATATTTTTTAACTAAGACCAAAAATCGGTATGATCAATTTTACAACCCATGGGTCTGTATGTTTTCTAAAATTGGTGAAACCAGGGGTGTAATAAGTGCATTCATAACAGAATTGTAAGTGGATTTGTATGACCCATCTCCAAAGCCCAGCAACCAAGTTTGGGTTGCATCCCTGGCTTAAAGTTGTTGTAGTGTGACATTTGACATGACCCCCCCCCCCCCATTTGACATTTTAGGGGGTACCAAGCTAAATTACCAAAGAGCTTCATTGGTCGCAAGTGGCCTGTGGATCATGTATTGAAACCTCCCTCCCTCCCCCCCAACTTAGAAGAAATATTGCTCAATTTTCTCGTTCAAAAAAGAACACCATACAGCAACTAATACAACTGATATTTGTATAGGGCAATTTTTACTAGCAATTGAATTTGGTTAGAATTTTGTTCTGTCCAGAAGGAAGTACTTCCAGTGTGGAAATTAGTGCTGATACAATTTCCATGTAATTTTAAACTTCCATCGTTCCTTTGGGTAGTAATACTTGGTGGTGGTGGCCTCTTGCAAGATTGTCACTTTAAATTTATGCTTTGTAAAAGAGAAAAATTATTCTTTTAATACTTTTAATGAAAAAATTATTGTTAATTGATGTTCTCAAATGAATAAAATTAATAAGTTACAATATATGTATTTACATCAATTTTGAATGCTGTATAAATCTACATACAGAAGGATTGATCTGTTACCTAGTACTGTCAACACTCTCAACACTCGATTTCACAAACCTCTAATTTACGAATCATTTTTATGAACTAAAGTTTTCTGGTCCCAAACAATATAGTATTTATTCCTTTAAATGTTTCTCCCATTTATGAACTAATTTTTCCCATCCATACAGGTTCATAATTAACAAGCCGAAATTGTATACCCCAAATTTTTTTACCCTTAATGAATAGGGGAATTCCTTGGGTGTAATGAAAAATGTAATATGTGTTTGTTGTCATGTTGTATTGTGTTTGTGTGTTGAATAAATTTCAATTTTTAGACCTTGTTTTTAGTATATTTTATCATTTAAAATGAAGAGCAGCTGCATATTTATGTACATGACTCGTTTTTTTTTGTTTTTTTTCTGATTAAAGGAAACAGTTTTTTTGTTAATAGAAGTTTTTTTAACTTTTCCATCAATTTTAAAGTCAGATTTGTGTGAAAGAAAAAAAACAGGTTTACAAATTATAGTATAATTATTTATTCCCTATTATAGGTACAAGAATTGGAGAAAGAAAATGCTGCTCTTAAACAGAAAATATCTGAAATGACATCATCACAAGTAATCATCCTATCAATTTTTAGTTGTCTCATGAATTTCTCTAATCAGTGTGACTGATTTTTAAGGTTATATAAAATAAGTATATTTTTTTAGTTTCTATTCGTTTACATGATTTTGATTTTTAATTAACTAGTCATCTGACATGTGGATACATCATGTTGGTATGTCACAATGATTAGTTCATACAGTCAAGTCTCCATGTAATGAATTCCCTTCGTTCCATAAAAAGAAATAGAGAATTTTCAGTGTAGAGTAAATGAAAATATGAGCTTTCCAGTAAAAGTTTAATTACAGAAAAAAAAATTAGTTGTATAAAATGTATAGAAGTTTGTTATGTGGAGACTCTCTACTGTATTTTACTAGTTCTCATTTCATTTCTTTAATATTATACAAAGTGATCAATTTTATCGCGCATTACTGAAATTAATTTTTTACTTTTCCCACAACCAAAATTCAAACATGAAATATTGATTTTCTTCATTTCCCACAAAATTAGTATTTAAAAGTTGTCAAAACTGTAGCCTACTTCACAGTTATAATGGCATCTTACGATTACAGGAAGGCCCCTGTAAAATCGGGTTTTTAATAGAACTTGAGCTATTAAAAAACCCCGCCATAGACATCCGGGGGGGGGGGCCTTCCTGCAATTGCGATTGCTGGGGGAACTATAAAATACCAACAAAATACCAAAAAAACCTCTGGGGACCACAAATGGGTTAAGAGCTATGCAGTTTAATACCAAAACTTAAAGTTAAGTCTAAACTACAATAGAAGATTTTTTAAAATATTCAGTGTTCTACTTAATGCTTTTGCTTTGAAAAACAAATGAAAATATTGCTACTATACAAATACAAAGGTTAGTATTAATACTATTAATTTTTTTTTTAACTTTGAAATTGGAAATTTTTAAATTCAAATGATCCAAAAAATATCAAACATTATTGTTCGGGTTTCCCAGCATTTAATTTATTTAATTTTTGGTTCTAAATAACATTACTAATTGTCATTTACTTTATTTTAAATCAAATTATTTTTATCACAAAAATTAGAACTTTGCCTGGTTTTAATTTATACAAAAAATTAACATGCGTTTAAGACAAAAGAAATTTTAATTAGTCGATGCGTTTCGGCTCTACAATGTCATCTGTACCTCGTGGTCAGAAATCACACAAATGAGTCGTGGAGAGGTAATGTTTATGTTTGGTCATCTGGAGAGTTTGCCTTTGTATTTGCCGAGGCCAGGTTTTTGTACAAATTATTCTTGTTTTCGATGTTGAGTTGTTTTACAATAAGTATGTTTTAATTTTAATTTCAGCAAGTGAATTTGTTACAATGCAATGGTAATGATATGCTGTCTAAAAGTTCTTCCTCTGCCATGCAGACCCATTTACCTCCAATTCCACCTAGGTCTCTCAATATGAATAATGAGTCAGTGCCACTATCTCAAGTGAGTTCTTATTTATCATATTATTCATAGAATATTTTTATGCGACCTGTTAATGCAGTTTTTTTACAAATTTATTGGATTGAAATGTTTTATTTGAAATGTTTCATTCGAAATAGGTTGCATTATTTGTAAACACTGTCGGGTAGTGCTATTGTTTTATATATTGATGAAAATAAAAAATCTCAGCATGTAGTCAAGGAATCATTTGTGCAGAGGTTCAAAATTGTTAATTAAGCAAGAAGGTTCTGCTATGAAGCAGTTGTCAGAAATGCCTTCAAGAAGAGTTCATTCAGTCCAAAAGTCTATCAAATATATGCACATGCACCGGTATCTCAATGAGACAGATGTATTACATTTACTACCTATTTTACTTAATAAACACCATTTTCCACAAAGTTACTGTTGTTTGAAGTTTCATTACCAAATCTGGCATTTATTCAATAAAATTAGGCATCTGATACATAATTGTTTAAACCAAGATTTTCTGTCTAACTTATTAAAGACTATTGAGAATGATATGCTCTGTTGAAGAGTACTATTATTTAGAATATATTTACATGAAAATCTTTCAGGTGTTTGAAAAGCTTTTTATTTCTAAATAATATATGCTTTACTTTAAGCAAAGCAGATTTAACATTGTTAGTGTGTTCTTTTCAATTTAAAATGTGCTGTGAAACCTAGAATGATAGGCTTCCTCTGTTTGTAATATTCTATTATGTTTTTTCACAAGCAAGGGAAAAAATTAAAAAGAGATGCATGTACTTTCTGTATTATCAGTCACAAATATTTGCTGTAAGTGAATTGAATTTTTCCAATTTTTCTAAGACTACCATACAAAAGTAGTAGTCTGGAATCCAATCAATAGGTAGATACTTCAGACAAACTTAAATATGATTGCAACGTGGGCTAATGAATAGAGCATGACCTTTAATGTTTATAAGTGTATGGTTGCTCATTTTGGTTCGAACAACCCACGTTTCACTTATGAATTGAATGGTTCAGAGTGATCCAAAAGTCACGCAACCCATTCTAATATATTTTATTTTCAAAGTTCTATCAAAAAATAAATTTAAAAAACTATAGTTCAAATAAGACATTTGTGGATACAAAAATAAAGTTTGTTTCAAAATGTTACAACGTGTATTCAAAATGTGCATGAATGCAAGCATGCATTCTTTTTTGCCATGATTCTGGCCACTCTTCTCAAGGCACTCACCTTTTCAATCTTCAATTAAATGGTTTTTTTAGTTAATCAATGAAATGGGGATTATTCTTGTGTATTTGTTTTTAGGTGTCTTTATAAAAAAAAAAAAACAGGCAATTTTTCCAGGGTCCCGTGATCTTAGTAGCCACAATCCTTTTGAAATAAGGTGTCATTGAAAAATGTGTCTTTATTTCAAAAGGATCCATTGTCTCCTTAGATGTATGACAGGGTTCTCCATTCTGTTGCAAAAAGTAAAAACGTTCATTTTCATCCAATAGTGCAATGAATTACAAGATTATATCCCTTTACAGTTCCCCACATCCACTGTTTCTTTAAATAAAATGAACCCACATTTTCCTACGGTGTGAAGTAGTTGTCCAGTTTCTTTTCTCCAGTGTTTAGTGAGGGATGTTAATGAGCTCGAAGTTTTTATTGAGTAAGAAAGGTGAAATAATTATGTTAAACATATTATTCCATAGCTTAAAAATACATACGTTCTCTCTCTCTAATCATTGAAAATTCATATTATACCATGGTCACTTTAGTACAATTAAATTGAGCATTTGTGTTCTTAGTTACGGCACAAAATCAATGAGAAAAATCTACGCACAGGTAATTCTTCCAAAAAATTCAGCTGAGCAGCAGAAAGATGTCAGGACAAACACTAGCTACCACGTCACCCACCTTATAGAAATATTTAGAGGTTATATAGAGGTATTTTAGAAATAGGAAAATGAATATATTAATTGAAATATCTAAAAGAGGTTTCTTGAATCTCTGAATTTAATGCTATAATACCATCACAAAGTTATACTTCAATTTAAAAACAAAATACTTCAGTTTAGCAAAAATTAGAACTTTAAAAAGAGTAACTTACCATGGATTATGGCACTAATGAGAACTTTGTTGTTGTTTTCTGCCCATTATCTCATTAATCCTGGTTGTTGTTTTCTGCCCATTATCTCATTAATCCTGGGCTGAATTGGTTTTGTTTTGAGCACAGTCATAACAGAAAAATCCGTTTCATAAAAATATGTGGTAGAAAAACAAAGAATAAGTCTCATCGCCACCCAGGGCCGTCTGAAGAGCATCATAGGCCCTTAGGCCAAATGATTTTTCTGAGGCCCTACCAAGCAAATTCTCGAAAATCTCAACCAGATTTGTGAGGGCCCCTTTTCTCTTGTGGTCCCCGGGCCGTGCCCAGGTAGGCGCATGCCTTAAGATGGCACTGTCGCCACCTCATGCAAATTTGGAAATTCGTTTTTTCCTTTTCTCCAGAATTTTACAAGGCTAGTAGAAAAATTATAATTTTCCAATTCATTGTTGGATGACAATTCAATTAGTTCAAGGGTTTCTTGATAAGACAGGGCTGCTGTTTTGTATTCAAGAAAAGGATTCACTATCCACATTTATTTTTCCCTTGGATCCTCGTGTTCCGGACAAGAAACGACAATGGCAACATCTTTAAATGCGATTCAATAACATCTGGAATAAAGGTGCTTGAATGCAAGTCATCTTCTTTCATAACATAATCTGAGTATGACTGAAACATGTCGTAATTATTTTCACCAATCATTTTCAGCCAGAGTGAGTTTTTTTAAAATGATTCAACCTTATTGCAAGAATGAAACATCATTGTTTCTGATTCTTGAAGTTTCAAATTCAACTCATTTATGGAAGAAAATATGTTGCTGAGGTATGCCAACCTGGCTACCCACTTCTTATCTTGAAAGTAGTGGTACATATCACTTTTTTTACCAATAAGAAACACTTCAACTGTCTTTCGAAGTTCATATATTCTCTTCAGAACTTTACCTCGGGACAGCCAACGAACTTCCAAATGAAAGAGTAGATTTTTGTGATCAGTGCCCATTTTATTGCACAATACAGTCGGGCCCCCCCCCCCCGTATTCGCGGGGGTTACGTTCCGGGGGTGACCACGAATACGGGAAATCCGTGAATAACCGAAACCATAGTTTTCTTCTTGTATATCTTGTTTATTGAACATCATGGGAAAGAGCAGGGTGACGCAGAGGATAGAACGAAATGTAAAAGCGATTGTTGGCGATGTTTTCTGAAAGAACATTGTGATTTCTGTTTGTCGTGTCTTTTTCATATGATCAAGTATGTTGTAATATGATGACAAGGCTTCCTCTACCAATTTTTCTAAATGTGAAGAGCGTACCATATGGGGATCTGTGGCATGAAAATAATCCATTGCTGATTTGAACGGGCGAAGCCTTTCTGCTATGTTACTCATGGTGAACCTGTCTTCTACTTCTTTATCTTGATCTTCATCTGGTACCGCTTCAGTTTCAGGAGCAGTCAACCTGCATTAATTCCTCCTCGGTCAACACCTCTGAATTGCTATTAATTTAGCTGTTCGACTTCCTCTATATCCATATCATTGAACCCTTCTCCACCCACCTGTTTTGCTAACGTGACAATGTCTTTTATAGTCTCTTCAATTTACTCTGTAGAAGTGGTTGTATTCTTTAGCGCACATTGTGGCAAAAGGTTAATCCAACCCAAGAGGACTGTTTCTCCCTTGGGGGCTGCCACGGCTCTGGTGATGACAGTAATGTCATTAGCGAGTCATTCTAAATATGCACAACTAGAATTTTGTAAACAAAACACATGAATGACGATTTTTGAGAGTTGAAAAAAAAATTCCAATAAAGGAAAAAACCGCGAATACGGGGGGGGGGGGCAACTGTACTCTCAACAATCTAGTATTCAAAGCACTGTTTTTTATAAAATTAACTATTTTAATTGATTGCAACAGGACTTCATAAGTTCAGGAATCATTTTTTTAAAAGCCAGGTTTTGCCTGTGAATGAAACAATAATTTGATATTAAGTTATTTTCACGCACCATATCCTTGATTCTAGCAACTAAACCTGAATGTCTATCCATTAGATTCACAGCACCGTCAGTGCAAACTCCAATGCAATTTTGTCAATCCAGTCCTTTATCTTTCTTAAAATTATCCAAAACTTTTAAAATTTCGTTGCCAGTAGTGTTTGCAGCTAATTCCGAAACACTCAAAATGTCTTCCTTCACGTCATTATCACCGTGATCAGTAAACCGAACGCACGTGAGCAAAATGCTATGATTGGTTTTGAACATTAGTGGATTCATCCAGTTGTATTGCTAACAATTTTGACATCTTAATTTTTTCTACGAGTTGCATTTCAGTGTCTAGTTCCATGTCGGATATGCGCCTTTCTATGTTGTCATTTGACAATGGAATGTCTTTCATTCTATTTGCCGCAGACTGGCCTAACACTTCTCAGCAAGCAGTAATCAAAGAAGGCTTGATGAGTTCTTAGCCAATAGTATATGGTTTTTTGCATTTGGCTATTTTTAATTATATCAAATATGATGTCATTAGTAGTGAATCGTCAGTCATTGGAATTCGAGAAATAATTTCCTTTTCTTCTTGAAAAGCACCTTTTTTGCACATGAAGAAGTCAATAGATTTGTTCAAAATCAGAATGTTTTGTGCTGAGATGTCGGATGAGACACGATGGCTTCATGGCTTCGTTTGCCAAAACAGTAGCACAAATAACACATTGAGGTCTTGGCAATTGATCGGTGTCAGGGCAAAGAATGAAACCAAATTTCAAATAATCATCATTGTATTTACGGATAAACGCTGATTTTATTTCCGAGTGATACTACCTTTTATTTCCGAGTGATACTACCTTTTATTTCTGAGTGATACTACCTATTTTTTCCTCGTTATGCACATCCTGAAACTGAAGATGGTCGTCCCGCTGGCTTGACTCAGGGAAATCAGTATTTTTAGTTTCACTTTCGATACAGAATTTTGTAACTCCAAAATTGAGCAAAGTCCTTGTCTCTTATTGACTATGAAATTCAAATTTTTACACTTATTTACAAATTTAAAATAAATGAATACTCCAACAGAAAAAATTATAAAAATGAAAAAATTGAAATAACAGCTTGCATGCAGCACCAATTTTTTTTTAGGAAGAAAACAGTACCACACAATTCTGAGAACCAGACACAGACTGCTTCGATGTCTGATTAAGCTTTATGTCCGGAATGCAGTATTTTCTGTGTACCTCACTGATTAGTGGCTGACATTTGCCATACAGATGACAAAGGGGAAGATTTACCCATTCAAAGTTGTAATTAGATTTGTAAGAGCATTTTTCATGAATGGCCAACAACAGCAGTATCTTTATAGGCCCTATCTTTTTTCAGGAAACATGAGGAAGCACTTCAATTTTCCTAAAAGGTGCCTAATTGTCCGCCATTCATGACAGAAAATCACACTACAAAAAAAGTTCTTCGAGGGAAGACCAGACTGTCCCGCACCCCATTCGCATAGTCTTGCAAAAGAGGATCACCTTGAAAAAGATATTTCCATTGGAGTTGAACAAAGGCTTCCCCCCCCCCCCCCGTGGCTATTCCTGCTTGTTGCAGTGGAAATTGTTCACTTGTTTATATTCGTATGTAATGAATTTTGTGGACAGATTTGAATTATGTATTGCTTATGAAAAAAAAGAAAAAAAAATTTTCCTGAAGTAATTATTGTGTTCAGGAAAACTGCATAGCAAATAAACAATTAAACTAATCCAATGGTGAATCTCTTGCGGCCCGGCACAATCAATGCCACGGCCCAACGGTTGAGAAACACTGAATTAGTCACAGATTTGGAAATTCTCATTGACGAATGACTTGGATTTTCTGAAAATTGTTCAGTGGTGGTCAAAAAAAGCTAATAGAATGCTTGGTTTCATTCTTAGAAAGGTCTCTTCATGTTCTCCTAAAGTCATTTTTTCACTTTTCCAGGATTTAGTTCATCTTGGACCGGAGTATGCCATGAGATTTTGGAGACCATACCTACAGAAGGACATAGACTTGGTTGAGGGTAGTACAGAGCAAAGCTATGCATGCTCTTGATGGCTTACAAGGCTTGAGCTATGAAGGGAGACCTGATTTCTTGAATATGTTGACATTGCAAGAATGCAGGTGTAGGGGGGAAGGGGGATTGATCGAGTGTTTAAAATTTTCAATGGGATGGATAGGATGGAGACTCAAGAGTTATTAACACACCATCAATCAACTGCTTGGACAAGGGGACATCGGTATTGTTTAGTAAGACTTAATTCCAGGTTGAGGTGTTGCATGGAATTTTTTTCTAATAGGATTGTCAATAAATGGAATAGTTTACTTCTGGGTGCATGAATTCTAACACAATTGACATGTTTTAAAAGAAGTATAATAAACATATTGGAATAAATTGAGAAGCTATCCATACTTAGAATAAAACAACAATTATCTTTTTTATAGGCAGTGTATTATGCAATATTTTTTTTGTTATTTTTTTTTACAATTATATTTTATTTATTTTTATTATATATAATTATACTATTTATATATATATATAAATATATAAAATATAAAATAAAAATAATACAATTACAATTATATATTTCAGAAATACAGCAACCCAATTAAAAATGCAATTAACACAAATTATAAACAATATATACACATGATAAAATATTATACAACGCCCATAAAGAATACTTATACTCTAGAATACTTATATACTCTTATATTGGGTTGCTGAATTTTAGTTATATTTTGCACCCATATTTTTTTATGGACTTTTTTTTTCAGTTGCCTCATTGGGCAATTTGCCCGTGTGTTTGTATTTGTAAAAGAAAATACATAAATAAAAATTTGAATATGAGATTTAAAAAGTACTTTTGTGCCTTTTTTAAAATTTAGCCATGCTGTATGGTCTCTTACTACTTCTTTTTGTACTTTCCTAAGGACCTGTTGAATCTTGATGTGTCACCAACGGTTGGACCCAGACTTCAAAATCTTGTCATCGATGATTTGGAAGACTTTGATCCCAGAGGCGATTCTGTCCTTACAAATGGCAGTACTATAAAAAATGGGCCCTGTAGGTATATAAGTGTATATCTATGCACATGTTTATTGCTGTCTGTTCTAACAATATATGCACGAATAAATTATTTGCATAGAACTAAAAATTCATATCTATTAAAATACTTTAATTGAATCTTATTTTGAATAAAATTTAAAAATATATATTTTTAACGAAATATCAATTTTTCAACTTTTTTAGACAAACAAAAGAAAAATTAAATTCATGAAAATTTTATAAAATGTTAGCGTCATGTTTTAACTCAGCTGGTTAGCATTCAGGTGGATATAATCAGGGGTATATAGTAAGGGCTGTTTCATCCCTTTGAAGTCATGCTTGCCACCTTGGCTCAATGACTGCGATCTCAGAGCTGCTGTGTGACATCATGACCCTGAGCAGACATCAGCACACAAAATGTGCTGTATTGATGTGGCTTTTACTGTTGTTTTACTGTTATTTTACTGTTTTAAGTAAGGCATTTCTCGTTATAGTGTTACTTCAGTGTGGGTGTATGTACATGTGGTATTTTTATAATCTATAAGCTAAAAAATGTATTAAATCCAAGAAATAGTTGGTGAGTTGTATAATGTCTTTCGATATTAACATTCAAAATGTGGGAAATTTATTAAAATCTGAGATGTTTCATTTCCTTCTCCCCCTACTAACACCCTCTTTCGTAATCTACATTATCATGTTTATCTATAAAACTTAAATTTCTAATATATATATATATTCACCTCATTCATTTTACTCTGATGCTCCTTCGGCTCTCTACCTTATTTATTTCATTATTGAAGTGGTTTTTTTAATTGCACTAATACAAATACAAATACAAATACAACGCCACAACAGGCAAAATGCCCAACGAGGTGGCTGATAAAAAGATGCCCATAAAAATATGGTTGTCATATGTTTCAAAAATACAGCAACCCAATTAAAAATGCAATTAACACAAATTACAAACAATATATACACATGATAAAATATTATACGATGCCCATAAAGATTACTTATGGTTGTCTTATTCTAAGAATGGATAGCTTCTCGATTTACCCCAACATGTTTATCGTATTTCTTTTTAAACGTGTCAATTGTGTTACAATTTACTACCTCCGGGGGTAAGCTATTCCATTTATTAACAACCCTATTGGAGAAAAATTCCCTGCGACACCATAACCTTGCATTGTCCCTCACCAATCGATACTGGTGTCCCCTTGTAAAAGCAGTCGATTGGCGGTGTACTAAAAGTTCATGGTCCATCCTATCCATCCCATTGAAAATTTTGAACACTTCGATCATATCTCCTCGACACCTGCGTTCATCCAATGTAAACATATTCAAAAAATGAAGTCTTTCTTCATAACTCAAGCCCTGTGTGCCAATAAGGACACGCGTAGCTCTTCTCTGCACCCCTTCAACCAAGTCTATGTCCCTCTGTAGGTATGGTCTCCAAAACCTTACAGCATACTCCAGTCCAGGACGAACTAAGCCTCGAAAAAGAGGAAGAATGACTTTAGGAGAACGCGAAGAGACCTTTTTGAAAATGAGACCAAGCATTCTATTCGATTTTTTGACAACCGCTGAACAATGTTCAGAAAACTTAAGTCGCTCGTCAATGAGAATTCCCAAATCGGTGACTCTAGTTGCATCCGGGATAGTGACACCATTCAACTCGTAAGAGAACCGTTGGTTGTTCGAACCAAAATGAGCGACCATGCACTTATCTACGCTAAACGTCATGCTCCATTCATTTGCCCATGCTGCAATCTTGTTTAAGTTGGTCTGGAGCAACTCCCTATCGCTTTCATTTCCGATTACCCCCATTAGCTTCACATCATCTGCGAATTTGCTAGTAATTCCATCGATACCCTGATCGAGTTTATCGATAAAAAGTGAAAAAAGTATGGGGCCAAGGACACTTCCCTGAGGAACTCCACTTGTGACGTCTGTCCAACCAGAGAATTCCCCGTTCACCATAACTCGTTGCGACCTATCTCTTAACCACGATTCTATCCAATTCAGCAAGTTGCCCCCTATTCCAATCTCGTGTAAACGCTTCAAGAGTTTGCCATGTTGGACCCGATCAAATGCCTTCTGGAAATCAAGGTAAACAACGTCGACATTTTTGCTCTTACCCAAAGCCTTAGTCACGTAATCATAGAAGCAAAGGAGGTTAGTTACACATGACTTCCCCTTCCTGAACCCATGCTGATTATCCGACAATACATTATTCTCGTCTATCCACTTCACAAACTGCCTTTTGATGATAATTTCCAAAATTTTCGAGAGGGAGCTCGTCAAACTCACTGGACGATAATTAGACACCACTTCTCTACTACCCTTCTTAAATATCGGAACAACGTTAGCCAGTTTCCAATCTCTCGGGACGATACCCTCAGCAACACTACTCCTGTATATCTGTGCGACTGGCCCCAACAATTCATTAGCACCTTCCCTGAGAACCCTGGGATAGATATCATCTGGTCCTGGTGCTTTGCTTGCACATACATTTCTTAGAAGATTTAGGACCTCCACGTCTTCCACTTGAATATCGTTGAGCGTTTTATTACCCCATGCAACACCCGTATATCGAATATCATTATCTCCATTAAAGACCGACGCGAAAAAGTCATTGAAAGCACTACACATGCCTACATTGCTCTCTACTTTTGAGCCTCCTATCGAGAGGGGGCCAACTGTCCCCTTACATCCATTATTGACGTATCGAAAAAATGATTTTGGGTCAGAGCCAATGTTATCTGCCAACCTAGATTCAACTTGCTTTTTACTATCCCTTATCGCTTTCTTCAACAGTCTTCTTTTATCAGTAAACAATGATAGGTCACCTCGTCCACTTTTATACTCTCTGAATGCTCTTTTCTTTTCAAGATAAAGGTTCCGCACGCTATCCGTGAACCATAGAGGGTGTGATGTACAAACACGCTTTTTTCGAACAACCACTGTTTGCGCAAAATTTTTTATAATTCATTAATATTTTTCTTTGTTGTTACTTTTCACTAACATCAAGTAAGAGCCCTCATTGTTGTCTCCTTTGGTATGCATTATCTGTTTTTTTGTGGTTTTTTTTGTGATGATAAATAAAATAATAACTTCAAAAATTGTATATTAGGATTTTTTTATATATTTGCTTCCCATGTTTTATATTGCAGTTGTATTAGTAATAAGGAAGTCGACACTTCTAAAAGCTACACTTAATTCAAATGAAAACAAAAAGACAATTAAAAATTCTAGAAATTTCAAAAGATGACTGAATTTATTATCTCGAGTTGACTTTCAATTAACCCAATAAAAGTTAACTAACGTATGGGATTCAACTGAAATAGATCAGAGAAAAATATGCTTAGTGGAAGTTACCTCATAAGAAAATGAATTTTTTTTATTTTAAATGTTTAAGTGTAGCAAGCCAATAAATATACAGACACTAATGACAATAATCGAAAAAGTTCAGTAAAGTAGGTAGTACAATAATTGCAAACTATCATAATTTACAAGGTAGCAAAGCAGACAAACCACACTTGTGTCTGTCAGGGCATTGATGTCACACATCACAGCAGCTGCTACAGACTCCAGCAAGTCATGAAACAACCTTTATGAAATAGTTCTGAGTTATAACACCAATTTGAAGTTTGGTACAATCTCAGCTTTGGGATAGGTGTTTTAATAATTTATAATCATTAGTCTCTTTGTCTGGTTTTAACCTCACCATTTGATATGAGTGCATAAAATAACTGATGTAAAAAAAAATGTGTTCACTAAAGTTTTACTTGGTGCTTAATTTTCACCTTTCAGCAATATATAATGTTAAGGCAGTTATACTTACAGTTTATATATTGAATTTATTTGTACTTCAAGTTTTTTGTATATGTGAACTTTTCCCCAATTTTTCTCTAAACAGGTACCAATGCTACTGATGTGTTTGGAGCCACTATTTTCAATCCTGCACCTAGCTCTGATCCTTTTGGAATGGGCGATTTTAGTAGCATGTGTTTGAAAGGTGCAGACCTGGAAAATGCCATTGGCGAGTTGGATAAGAGGTTATCCGAAATGCGAGTAAGTTGAACATTATTAGACAACTGAGTTTATGTCAAACTTTGCCTCAATTAAGCTAGAAAACAACAAAAATGGGGAATAAAAGGTCTTTAAATCCTTATATACATTTCAACGAACAATAGGTGCTGTCTTGAAAGGAAAAGCATAGCTGCCAACTCTCCCAGATTTTCAATCTCCCGAATTTTCACTAAGATTGTAAAAAATCCCTACTATTAGGAAAATAAAATTATTCTCAAACAATTTACCCAGAAGAAAAAATTGTTTCCTTCATTTTTAATGGGAAAAATGGCAAGTTTAATGTAAATTGCGCAAAAATATTTCATTTTCGGAGGGAAAGAGATGAAATTTGTCAAACAGCCAGTGTCAATTCAGCCTTTCGACATCTGAAATTCACGAGATGAATTGCATCTACTTTGACCACGTGACTCGTTACGGGCCCAATGGTGATGTTTTTGTTGGCATGATTTTTTTTTTGATTTGAGAATAGGACAAGTAATTTTACCTACTGGCTGGCGATGATTGGTGACTTAGCACTAATCAGTAATAGCTTGCACAATGTCGCATTTTTGCAAAGGGGAAAATCCTACGACTTTACTTTTATTAATTAAAATCCTTAGAATTTTACTTTTATTAATGAGAAGACCAGGGCATAGCTGCCAAGTCTCCCGAATTTAAGCTTCATCTCTCAACCTCCCGAAAGATTTCAGCCTCCCCCCCCCCCCCTCTGGTTCAGCGCCTGGGGCACCAGACTTGGTTAAGACCCACTTGTTGCCCTGGAAAATCCCTACAATTTTATTTTCATTAATGAGAAACCCTACAATTTTACTTCCATTAATGAAAAATCACTACAATTTTGCTTTCATCAATAAAAATCCCTATTATTTTACTTTTATTTATGAAAAATCCCTATATGTTTTTCAAAAATTCCTTTTACATTTAATTTTGAACAGATTTTGTATCTGGGTGAAAACCTCCCTAATTCTTGTGCTCCAAAGTTGGCAGCTATGGAAAAGTATTAGTAAATGACAATAAATCTACACTAGCTGTCCCAACACCAAGCAATACCCATACATTTCAAAGAACAATCTTTGAAAAGTTTTAAATGAACTAACTAGTCAATTGTGCTACTGTAGGGGCTTTCAGCCAGTAAATACCCAAACAAAGTGTGTCAAATAGCCAATCAGGAAATGAACAAGTAGTATATGAAAGCACAACTGGAGGGAAAGGGGTTCAACTTCATTTCAAGATTAGCATCTGACTTGGTCAGGTCTCTATCATTTTATCTGCTGAGCAACTTGTGTAGAAGTATCAGGCACACCATGTCAGTGAGATCTTTTGTTCAATTGCTAACTATTTTTCTTTCTAAGAAGAAGAAGAAGAATACTGTACAAAAGAATTGAGCTTAGTAGACCCAAAAAGTAAGCAAAGTGATGGAGAAAGAGGAGTGATCAATTGTGGAAGAAAAAAAAAATCAAGAAGATAAATATAATTGAGATATTGTGTGTGTGTAATTTCGACTCAGGAAAAATTTAGCAACCTTCTGAGGTTCTCTCAAGAGGGTTTTGAAATTAGTATATCCCCCATATATATATATTATTATTTAAAAAAAACCAAAAAGTTTCGTTTTTGAGGGATTTTTGAAATAGATTCAGTAACAAAAATAACCTATTTAAACTTGATGGTAATTAGAAACATAATTAGTTTTTTGAATGCTATAAGGATCAATTAACATTATTTATGTATAGTCACTTCTTACCTAAATGTTAAAGAACCCTGAAATTTTTATTGCAATGCACAAAAGAAATAATCTGTGTGTTTAATATTGATTATGAAAGATTCTAATGAATTAATTCATTAACATCCTTTGATTCTAATTGCTAATTAGTTTATCAGTTATTGCAAAACTTTGTTCATAATCATTTTGTTTTGTTTTTCTTGTTTCTTTGTAAACATTTTTTCTGAATATAAATGCTTTAACTAAACTCATATTATTGATATAACAAGTGTTTTTTAAATTATTATTATTATTATTATTATTATTACAGGATGGGTTTAGTAGAGGAATAACTTTTGGTAAAGAAGATTTTTTTGAAAGTACTGATTTGCAACCCAACCGAGGACAGTGATTGTGGACAAGGGACATTGTTATGGTTTATTTGATATTTTTGTAAACAGCCATAAATGCTTTGGGAGTGTTCTGAATGTAAAGTTTTATTAATGGGACCACAGTGGTTGATTTTTTTTACATTTTTAAACTGCATTCTCATCACTGTTAATGAAATCAAATTGGTCTAAAATTTGAAGTTTTTATACATGACTTTTCATCAAAATGTAAATTAAAATAGATTTCTGATGTTATGCCATGTAATATTTGTATATGCAATGCATTGGAGTTTAGGAAATTTAGGAGTTCTTTAATAGCTCCTTGTTTGTGTTGTAAAATGTTATAGTAGAAAATGAGCAGGTTTTATCTCATTCCTACTGTTGCTGTTTGTGAAAATAAGTGCAGACAAAGGTATATGTTTATTTAATATGCTTATGAGTTTTTTGAGCTAATGCAATTGTCGATGTAAAATAATTGGCAATCGATAAAATTGGTAGTCATTTAGCTCCTTGAAAAAACGTGAAAATGTGTCAGTAGAAAGTGTCACTCAGTCAAAATGATGCCTTGGTAATATATTTAATTTTTAGATGAATCCCAAATTTTGTACAGAAAAGTATCCAATAGCAGAATAGCTTTGTTTATGTATGTAACATGTTAATTATTGGAAAAATCAAACTTAAAGAACTCAAATGGCATTCTTCAAGAGCTTACATTTAATGATGCACTATTCAGAGTGATTCTTTTTTTTTTTTTTTTTTGCATGTTTTACACCTGATTACCATCCGAAATTCTGGAATAGAAATAAATGCAGAGAAATTAGAGCTGTTTTAGTTTGTTCCTGAATTTGAGTTTTTTTTTCAGTTTGCTTAAAATTTATATGATACAATTCGGAACATGTGCATTTTTCCTCAGAAATTATGTGTTATAATGTATGAATTGAGTGGTTTGGTTTCCCCTATTATAGGCCATTTGAAAGTATTGTAGATTCTGTAAGGAACACAGCACTTGCAAAAAATTGCCTAATGAAATAAAATTGTTCAGAATCACGTGGCACATAAACGGTGCACCTTTAGATTTCCTGATAAAATGTGGAACTGGTTAGAAATGCAGAATTTTTTGCCTATTCATTTTGCTCTAACACTAAAGTGATGGAGGTTGTCATTTTGACCACAAAGCAACTTTGACATGTGATTGCACCTAAACAGTCAATCTCAGGTAACTGAAATTTAATAACTTTTCTCATCTTCTTGAAATTGGCTTTTGAAATCCCAGAAAAATGTTCTAGCTTTATTAATTAAATAGCTAAAATGAATTTCTATCTAGAGCAACTTAAGCAGTCAAAATGACCTCTGTAGAGATTGTACATTATTAGGATTATAAAGTATTTTGAAATGGAAGTCGTCTTATGCAAACATAAATATTGGAAGTAAACATGTTTTATCAAAATGTTTGCTTTTTTCAGTAGCCATTTTGTGTCATTTAACCCTAGAATGGTACCTATACATTCAAGAGACAGTTTCGTATATGTATTATTAAGCTTAGATTTTTTTAGGTACCATTCTAGGGTTAATAAAACACCTTTGAAGAAGCTTTTTATTATACATAATTTGATCTTTGTAGAGTATGGGTCGATTACATTGTTATTATGTAGCAAGACTTCTGAATCCTTCATAAATGGGAACAAGACATCAAAAAATGTGAACCGTATAAGTCTCAAAAATAGAACTTTCCAACATATGCAAACACTGCTGTGCTTCTTCCAGAAGATACTGTAATAGTTTTATATATTTTAAGAAAACTTTAGGTTTCTCTGTTTTTATATTCTGCCTTATTTTATTAATCCATTAACTGATTCAATCGAAGGAAGCAAATATGATGCTACATTTTTCACTCTTGCATACGAAAAATCTAATAAAAAAAAATCAGGCTGTTTTGATAGTATAATTTTTTACAAAAGCATGGCAAAGGCTATTGTGAAAGTACCAGCTGTACTAAATCCTCTTGGTTTTTCCCTTAAAAATTGTTTCTTATATTTCAAACATTCGGTTTACCAATACACAAATGTAAACCTAATAGATTGAGCATCTTATCTTTGATTATTTATAACACTCTGTTTTCTGAATATGAGATTTTGAGTTTTATTTTTTCCTGCATTTATAATGGAAGGGTGAGGATATCAAAAATAAGGGCAATTGATTGCAAAAAAAGAATGGTAAATTTAATGAAGTCTAGCATGCACAGTGTAGCTGCAACAGATTATTTAGGCATGTAAATGCAATATTTTTATGGTATAATTATTGTTCACTTTTTTCTGACAATATTTATCTATATATGCATCATTACTCAATCAGGCCCATGGAGAAGTCAATTCAGTGATCAGACTTTTGCAAAGGGACAAAATTCAAGCAAACCAACCCAATCGCAAAGATCACTGCTTTTTTTGTGGATAAAAGGATGCACAGCCATTGAAATTCATAGAGAAATCCTCACAAAGCAAGTCCACAGTGAAAAACCTTTAAATTTCAGCATGTGAGATAGAATTGATAGGGGATTTCATGCCGAGAGTTTGGATTTTTTTTCCATAGTAACAAAAATGAGTTGCAAAAATGTTGAGGATTTCACTGTCTTATTTTCTTTTTTATAACATCTGCCTTTTTGAGATGTGCTACATGTAATGCTCAAGCTAAGCCGTACCCCTGTTTTTTGTTTCTCTACAAGAAATAATATATATCCTTTTATTTAAATTTTTCATTCTGCCTGACTTATTTGAAATAAAACATAGCTGTTTTATCGTTTTATCAGTTTTATTTTCAGCAGATTTGAGCATCATAAGGAATATGGAAAACATCATGTGAAAAGTATCACTAAACCAGTCAAAATTTTTGCTGTAAAGATCCATCAGAATTTTTTTTTTTTTTTTGGAAAAATATTTTTTGTGCTTTAAATATCTTTTTGCTTATGAAGTTCTTTAGTGTCGAAATGTTGTGTGCATTATTTTGGATTCTCTGAAAACGGCTTTTACACTTTGCCATGTGGATACATACATCTTGTGTGTTATTGATGGGAAATTTTACTTTTGATTCAAACATATTTTACAGTCAAAGATGTAGAATGGATATATTACTACATTATAATAATCTTTTTTAAATATTTCTGGATCAGCTTAGATAATTGGCCATGATTACTTTTTTTGGAAGAGTGAGTAGCATTGTTAAACATATATTATATATGCTTAACACATGCTACAATGGTATCTTCTGAGTGTCACACTAAGCATATATAATATATGCTTTGTGGGACACTCAGAAGATACCATTGTTGTTTTCCTTTCATGTTTGAGAATTTAATGAACTGTGGTAAATATAATTTTCTTGTGATGTGTTGTATTAGAGAAATACTGTTAGGTATAACTGTTATATATTGATGGTACTTACTTTTTTTAAACCGTTTTGCATACGTGTTTTAATTGACTTTATTTTTTAATTATATGGACCAGTGATTCACAGTTTTTAATAATCTTCGTTCATTTGAATATATACGCAAATATTCTAGTGAATCTGAAAGTTGTGAGCACATAAAAATGATAAAGTCAATGTGTGTTCACTTTGCGCTACTGTTGAATATTTTTCGTGTTTTGTTCTGTCTGTTTATATAACTCGTTGGCAATAAAAAAATTTATAAATATTTTTTTAGTTTTTATCAGATATATAAAATATTCAATCACAATTTTGTGGAAAGATATTGTGAAAAATGCTTAAAGTGTTATTTGTGAGTGTATCACAAAAATTTAGAAGCACATGATTATATGCACATTGTTGCAAGACCTATTTTGAAAGGAAGAAAAATGCCTCATATTCAAGTAAATGTGGTATGTATTAAAATTATGGCTATGGATATTTTAATGCTGATATCCTAAAGGAAAGTATGGCTGTTACATGCCCTTCCCAGTTGAGTTGTTATTTATTGCTTTTAGTAAATTTATAGTGTAAAGAAAGAAAAAAAAATATATATATATATGAAAGGTTGATCACAGGGCTTTGCCCCCCTCTTCGTTGTAAATATTTTTTCATAACATATCGGTTTTGGCCTGCTTCTTAACCTTGCATACCTCTGTATGTTAAAATAGATTTAAACTCTTCTCAATCCCTTAACACTTGCCTTTTTTTTTCAAATTACAATGGGAAGATGAATAATTTTTCAAAAACTGAATTAGAATGCTAGAATTACACGTGCACATAAGTGTTCATTAAAGAGCACAAATATTTATAGTCTAAAGTTGTTTTTTTTTTGTAAAAGTTCAATACTTGCCCGAGAAGAACGCTTAAAATGTATTTTAGCAGTCACCATGTACACATCATAGAGAATCAAAAACTTATATTTTTTCCTTCAAGAACTGGTGGTTTTCCAATGCTACAAGATATAACCTGCCAGCACTAGCATAAAATAATCTAAATGCAAGGATATTATTTTGGTTTTTGAAATTTGGTTTTTAAAAATGCAAACATTTTTGCTCCATGGTGTACATTTCCAAAGTGGTGATCTCTAGTGAACAAACTCTTCTAAATCTCACTATAGTACTTGTAGATGAACAATATATTTCTCATGAGCTGTCATAGAAGTACAACTCCAAAAATTATTTTTAGTGAAACATCCATCAGTTTAAAAGTGTTAATCTTCCAGTAGTGGCACAAAACTAATTTGTTTGATGTCCACTATTATAACCTCTAATGCTATTGTCTGATGCTTTTCCCATTCAGTTAACTCCTGTCAGTTTTCTAGTCTCATCTCTCCATGCTTATGGGTATCCTCCATACGTAGGAATACCAACCTTTTGGTGATACATTTTCAGAAATAAGAACACAATTTTTTTCATCTTGCATCAACATTTATTTTTACACATCAGGGTTAGGAACAGGTGGGAAAATATTTACATACATTGATATTATTTTCAAAAAAAAACCACACAACCATAACTATCAGGAGATATTCACAACCATACACCTCAAGGAGAAGTTACTTAAACTGTAATAGCATTTCAGCGAAAAAACATTTAGATTTGTATACTTCTGAAATGTATTTGAAAGTGACTTTCCCTTGTGTGTACTGATTATAAAAAGGAAAAAAATTGCATTGAGAGACAATCACTTGACTAACATTCACAATGAGTATCCATGATGCCCAAGTGTCTGTACGCGCATTTGAGCACTCCATTAGACACAAAGACATTACTTGGAAAAAATTAAAATGACAGACGATATTAGACTTTATTAACCTTCCCGAAGGAAAATAAATTATATAGTCGAATAAGTCATAAAAGTTTTTGAAGAAATTCCAGTATGTTGTAGTCCAACAGCACAGATTAACTAGAGAGTTCAAGAGCTCAATTGGAATAATGACATCCATAGGCTTCTTTTAGAATTTACACATGATTTTTTTTCTTCAGATTAGCGTTTAGCATTCCATATTCATCGGAGGTTGAAAAAACATAACAATTAAAACGTTTTTTTTCCATTAATGCCATAATCATTTACGTCGTTGACGTTGAACTTACTGGGAAATTGCCGTAAACATTTCGAAATGTTACGTCTGGCGTACTATAAGTAACATTTGCGCTTGCCGGATTGGGTGGGTACCGATGAATTGGACTTGCTGGTAAGCTCTTTCTTCTTTTATTTTTACGATACCACCTGTGGATAATAAAAGCTCCTGCTACGATTCCTAAATACACCAAAGTAACAGATACAGCAGTTGCAATGATAGTAGCCTTAGATGTGCATACTTTGTCATCAGCAGCTTGAGTTGTATCTTCCGGTCGTGGTGCTGTAAAGATATAAAAGAAACATTTATGGATATGAAACAAACTTTTTTTTTCAAATGTATTTTTCGATATGTATATATAACTTTATTTCACAAATTTAAATCCATTAATGCAATAATCCCTCGTTATATTGGGCTTGTTGGGAGACAGAAAAAAAAGTGACATACTGAAAGCGCGATATAACTGATGGTTTTATCTAGGTTCTAATGTGTCAAAGTTTTGACAACGATTCTAATAAAAACGGCGCGGAATTCGCATTATAGCAAGATTATAACATAAAAATATGCGTTATAATGAGACTCAGTAATGAGGAGGCTTTTTTTTTCAAACCGAGCACAACTCGGGTCTATCACCATCTATGGGCGATTTATTACCTAGTAAGTTGTGCCGGAAATGTTACTGTGTGTGTACCTAACAGTCTGAGTGCATATATAGTGTTGTGTTTGATTTTTCAGTGCCGCCATCTATATTTCAGAAGTGAAGTGGATGATGTGTTATGATTGAATTACATTTTTACTGCTTGTAAGTCTGTTGCTCTCTGTGGCGAGACTTTTTTAAAGGGGAGATCGGCTTGCATTCGCACCTTGAAGTTGGGAACCACAGAAAACCGACTTCAGCCGACCACCACTGTGGCGACGGTGAGGTTCGTAATGAGGAGGCTAGTGTTCGTTGGGTTTGGTTTATCGGGTAAAAATAATTTTTACGTACAGATCAAGAAGATTATAAAATGCTTAAACAATACTCACTATTGATGATGTTATGCCTTTGCAGTCCCCGATTGTGTTGATTAGGTGGCCTCCAAAATTGATTATTTTTGTTTCTTTGGTTTTGTTGATTAGAATTCTGGCTTTTTCCATCTTCTCCGACTAAAATTGCTAAAGACAATGGAACTTCCTCTGGAACATTTTTCTGAGTTGTTGCTATAACTTCGTTCGGTCCATAACGATTTGGCTGAGAACGTGCGTTGTTTCTCGCACCATTATTTGACGCAGTGTTTGTTATTTTTGCTTGATCTCTCCAGTTATCTTTAGGGAGGATTTCTTTTCCACCTTGAGGGTATATGTTTGGTCTTGCAGCATTTGGTTGAACAGAATCTTGTTGCGGATAATTTCTCCAATTATTATTCATGCCCCATTCCATAGGAAGTTGAGTGTTTGGTCGCTGATTTGGAAACATTGGTGGAGGTGCATTCATATGATGTTGAATATTTGGATTATTTCCTTGTATCTGTATTCCATAAGAATTAGGTGACTGACTCCGTGGTTGTTCAAAATAACGATTCTGGTCTACTGGTCCGGGAATTTCTTGCGGTCGAGCTTGATAAGTTCGATAAGCTGGAGGCCTGTCACGCTGGCCATCAAGTATCTGGAAAGGCATCTGAATTTGAACTCCTGGTGAGCTTTGCGCAGCCCAATTGTTTTGCGCATTTTGAACTTCGACTGGCCTTTTACCATAACTAGAATGTTCATCAGAAACTCGCATTTGTCTCCCGTCTTTGTTATTTTCATTTGATGATTGAAATGATCCACTATTTTGATTAGGATTAGCATCTTGCTTTTCAGAATTGGTTGCATAGTTTGTTTGCCAGGCGTTAGGTATATTCTGAATTTCTACAGGTCTCATCGGATATGAAGAAGGGGGTCTTTGCTGTGGATGTTGAGGAAACGATTTTATTCCGCTGTTATAATTCCATGGGGGAACATTTGGATCCGAAACATACCTTTGAGCTGTCTTGGGAAGAGGATGAAGAGCCTTTGGTGCTTCTTTTGTGCGATAGTTTGAATTTATTGACGGAGTTACCACCGGTTTATCATTCGGAGGCAAGTGCGTTGGTCTTATTGTGGAGTATCTTCTGTTCTCAAATGCTGAAAATCTATTTGAATGGTAATGGTTTGGTTGGGGATCAGCATTTCTCATATCGGGCAATAAAATTTGTTTCGGAACGGAATTTATTTCAGAATCGTACTTGCTTTCTGTGGCATTCATTTCATAAATGAGGTCAGAGGAATTTGTTGCTTCATCATGTTTCATGAATGCAAATTTTCTGCTAAAATTTCCAGTTAATTGATGAGCAGATTCCATCGGGAGGAATTTTGCAACCGAATCAACATGCGAATGAATTGAACTGATTCCTGTTGCAGACGAATCCTCAATGGAAATCTCTTTTCGTTTGTGTGATGAAACTTTATAATTGTTTGTTTCTGTCTCCAGTGTTGAAGATGCTTGTTTTTCCTCGAAACTTTTTAAAGCATCTGAAGCTGTGTTTCCTGGGTGTTCATTAATGACTTCATCATCTATTCCATCTGCTTTTTCTGGTGGAATTTTATCAACCACTTCAGCATTTGTTACAAGCTCTGAAAAGCTTACTGGAGATGTAGACGGCACTGAAAGATCTGGACGAGGGAATGTATTCGTTAGCATTCTTGAATTTCCTTTTGGATCATTTTCCATCGCAATAAAATTTTTATTCTCTGCATCTTTCGAGGATTTAGTTTCTTGTATAGTCTCTTCTTCCGCATTTGGTGATTTATCATTAGTACCGATTGAAGGAATATCACTACTGTAAAAATGTAAACCAGTTGAGATGTCAGTAGGCTGAGTGACAGCGTCCTCAAATGTACCTTGTACTGTTGATGGTAATGAACTGATGAAAGAATTTTCGTCTCGATCATGTGAGATTCGTGCTGAAGTTATCATGGGCAATGGTTTTTCTTTATTTTGATCATCTGAAGGCATAAAAATAACCGAATACGGCTGATCTTGAATGACAGTGCGAATGGAATCGTAGTTTTCCCGATCAAAATACACATCTTCATCATCCAAAAGAGAACTATTTAAATAACCAGCATAAACCTCAACAGATTGATCTGCATCACGCTTCTTACGCCCAAAAGAGGCTCCTTTCCCACCACAGCGGACCTGCGAATTGAAAAATGAGCTTCAAAATCAAGAAAACCAAAAGACAAGATGCATGCTGAAAAAATTCAATGGTTATATATAACACGAACTTGATAAGTCAAATTACTGAGAACCTCTTACCTGTTCACATTTTTCTTGACAGAAACGTATCTGGACTTCGAAGTTGACCATACCCGTAGATGGGAATCGAAAAGCTTTAAATCTTGCTTGCAATGATCTTCCGTCATGAGCATCTAATTCGAGGGCTGGGAATATGGTGGGATCGGTTGGACATCTAAAAACAATTTTTTATTATAATATAAATATTTCATGAAAGAAAAGCAAATGACATAATCACGTTCAAGTACTGTACATTTTAGTTGACGAGAGTGGATATAGTAGAATATGTCTTTCATTCCATGAAAAGAAGAGTTTAGCATTCGGTTTGGAGTTTTAAACTGAGAGTTACACTAATTTATTGTTTATTCAAGAAAATCTAGAAAAGAAATGTCGAAAATTTCCATGGTAGGAAAACTTTAATTTGCATTAATACCATTCCTCATACATTTCAAGTTAATCATTGAAAAATTAGCAATCAACTAGATATCTTTTGAAAATAATTTTAATAAAACAAAATAGAAATCAAGTTTTCTCTAGGCGGTTTTCTTTTCTGAACTCGTTTCTGAGTCTATTGTGTTAAATCTGACAGAACAATATACTATACTACGAGTAAATACTTGTGGCACTGCTTGTCTTATGCAATTTTTATATTTTTTATTGTTTTTATGCCACCCAAAGTAGGCGTTATCTAGTGTCTTCTTGCATCGGAATTCAGTCTTGCTCTGATCGTCGACCAACATGCACCGAGAGAGAGAGAGAAAATCTCTCTCCTATTTCTATACATTAAATAAGTTAAAAAAGAAAGCAGAGTCATGACTCACTCACAGTCTATTTCCAAAACAAGGAGACATCCACCAGCACTCGCGTCACCATATACTTATTCTAAACCTTTTTTTAACCAATAAAAAGAGCGTTATTTAACTTATAGATGTAACATACACCGGAGGATTATTTGAAAATGATCAGTTTCTGAGATAGAATGGAGAGTCTATAATAGGGCATATATATTTGAAAGAAAAGAAAAGAACTCATAAATGTAGTTGCAACATGAAAAAACATTAAATTCTGTACTTAGAAATTGCATTTTTTGGATGTTATGCCGAAACTAATATTTGGAAAGAAAAGTGATTTGTCTCCTCCGGGAATAGAATCCGCGCGAGTCCCCTTGCATACCAGGCTAATGCGCTAACCAATACACCAGAGACACACATTTCAATTCCTTATAACCCGGGTTCGATACCCGGAGGAGACAAATCATTTTTTTTCCCAAATATTAGTTTTGGCATAACATCCAGAAAATTCAATTTCTCAGTATATTTCGGGCCGAAAAAATACCATCTCTTAATATTAAATTCTGTGTTTACCCAGAGCTGTCTATAAGAAACAACGACTCTCCATTAGCACTGCGAGCATACAAATTTCTTGCAAACAATGCAAATGCACCTACAAAAGAAAAAAAAACAAGAAAAATACTCTAAAATTTCAATAGCATTAGTTTCTTATGCGCAATTGAATTAATAAATGACCATAATCTTTTTAAAACCACAAATTTTTTTGATATCATGACCTCAGATTTTCAAATAAATTTTTTCAGATTTCAATAGTTAAAACCAACTCGTGAGAAATTGACCAGTTTAAAAAATTAAAAAACAAATGGAAGATTTTTAAATTGGAATTAAAGTAAATTGTAGTAAATTTGTTATAAAATCATAAATGAATATAACTTACTTGACTGTTCTCTTAACTCTATTCTAAGAATGAGTTCATCTCCAAGACCAACTGATCGAGCATCCCTTCCCGTGTGATCCAGGACCCTCATCATTACGTTTGGAGGTGGAGCAGTGTTAGTTACAATTGCGGTTATCGGAACCTGATTGTGTGTCCTCCTGGTAAAAACATTATAAATTAATGAATTTCATCATTATCTCAGAGACATACTATTAACTTGAAACAAGAACAATTATTGCGTTTTTCTCTGCATTAAAAAAAGAATGGATATTAATGCATTTGAATGAAATACACACATCAATATAGTTTTTGCTTCACTGTAAGAGCTTATTTTCCACCACCTTTGCTCGCGTGGATTTGATCATCTGAAAATTACTAGGTGATACTATCCTCCCATATAGCATTTGAACCCCTCATGGCCCCATTGGGGGAATGAATTTTCAGAAATCCCGTCTTATATTGGGTATCTACATTATAAAATACTGACTAAATTTCACATTTATGGCTTCAGCGATATTGGCTCAGTGAGGATTGCTTCATATAACCCTTGAATCCCATCCCCCCCCCCCTTAGGAGGTTGAATTTTGAAAAATTCCTTCTCAGTGAATCTATGCATTACAATTTTCATATTTATACCCCTTTATTATCATTTGAACTCCCTTGTGGGTCGAATTTAGAAAAAACCCTTCTTAGTTAGTCTCTACGTCATGAAATAAAACTTCTGATAAATTTCGTGAATCTTCAGCGGTTTCGGCTCGGCGTGATTTGTCTATGTTACGTTTGAACCTCCCTTTTGACCCACCCCCCCCCCCCAGGGGTCGAATTTCAAAAACCTTTTCTTAGTGAGTTTTTACACCATATGATGTGGAACTACTGACAAAATTTGATATTTATACCTTCAACAGTTTCAGCTGGGCGATGATGAATTAGTCAGTCAGGACATGTTATTTTACATATATATATAGATGTCTTAAAGAGTTCAATATTTTTCAATAAAAGACTAACTTTCTCTGATTGTACACTTACGCAACATTCATTCCTCCAGCAGACCCAACACCAGGTCCACTCATGGTGTACGTTCTCTCTCGAGTTTCAAAGGAACAGACTACTTTGATTGTTCTGTCGTGATCAGTCATAATTACTGGATGTTGCTGGACGACTACTTCGTTTATAAAACGTTCACGGCCCTGAGAATCAAAATGAGTAATTGATGAGATATTTTGATCAACATAATTTTTCTATCATTGCCATTTGGTATTTTCTTTAAAACAATCTTGCCCTCTCTGGAGGGAAAGTAATTTCATCAAGCTATTGAGCTAGATTTGTGTTTGGTTCGTAAAATAGTATCTTCGAGAGAAAGAAGTTGGTGTGAACTTCGTCGCTTACCTCAGGTCGAGTGCCACATCTGCTTCCCAATGAAATAGCGAATTGTAGAGTCGTTTGTCCGGTTCCAACAACATAACACTGAGAAGGATTGCCCTTTGCATATACTCGTCCGTGGAACGGGCTTTCAAAATGAATTGTAAGTAACATGTCTTGTTGATTGCACTGCACTGATACTAGAAATATGAAGAGAAAAGAAACATTTTAATACTTGAGAAAGTATAATTAATATCTCTAACTAGCAAGACTGCAAGAGAAATTAGCCGAACCCCTTAAAAAAAAACAACTATGTGCAACTATGGAATTTTTTGGCATACATGCGTGCTTTATATGTATGCGTACCTTGTTCACAATTTCCTTTTTCACTGTAAATTGAATTCCTTCTTGGTTGGAGTGCATTAACCCCATGCGCAACGCTTGACAGATCTTCACTACTAAGTGCACAATCTCTAGCGACTGTTTCGAAGTTGATGGATCTACAACTGAACAGTCTCTCTCCATCGCATTTACGTTGACACTCCTGTAAACTAAATGCCCTGGTCAAACGATCGATATGGGGCAGAAACCTATCGGGGAAGTCACGATATTGGCACGTTGGAGCATCTGTAGAAAAGAACAAAAATATAGTAATAAAAAAATCGTGTCAATTTAAAACATTAGTACATTTTCAACAACTGAAAACCTATTGATAAACAGTGAAAGAAAAAAAAAATGGGACTATGCTATGTCAAACTTTGTCATAAACGTTCTAATGTGCTTTGAAACCATAAACAGACATTTCCAATTTACCTGAAATGCATTGATTTTCGAAGTATTCAATTTCATCATCAGTGTGATGAAACTGATTCGGGGCAGACCTTCTTGTATCAGAGAAAAGTTGGCAGAGTTTCGAATAGTGGTGGTATGTAGCCGAGTGACAATCTGGCTGGTCCTGAAGACAGAAGTCCTCGCAATCTGTTCTTTCTTCTACGTCAGTTATGATGCGGATTGGTTCAGCAAGCAGTTCATAATGGAGAACTCGATCGAAAGCCCACAGCTTGTTACAAGCACGCTCTTTATTTAAAAAAAACAAGCATATAAATTATACTCAAGCACTAATAATCCACTGACACAGATATAAAATTAAGAATTTCTACTTATACATATTTGGATTAAAAATTGGGATCTAGAAAAGGAATTACCTCTCAAACAAACTTTTTCAAAATATACAGAATCTTCTGCAGGTACAAGGTCGGGCTTCTTAAGATGATTTGCCAGAACAACAAAACAATCTTGGTAGGCTTTGTACTGAATTACGAATCCGAGGCACCTTTCACCCAATTTCTGACACTCAAGATGACAAGGCTGTACCACACCAAGAGGTACACGCGTAGGTATTCTTTCTTTTCTCCCTCCGTGTATATCATAGCCAACAATTTTCTCATAGGTATACCTATCGGCAGTACATATAGGTGGAGGTAGGGGTGGAAGTGGTGGTGGATGCGGTGGTGGAATCGGATGGATATTTTCGTGAATTGGGGGAGGAAATGGATTGTATGGTGGAAGAGTTGTGGTTCTGCAAAGATAAAATCAAGATAAATATTCATAAAATATATCAATGGAATCGATCAAAAATTATTTTTTTGCATACTTATGAAAAACGAAGATTGATAAATATGTACCTCCTGGGAGTTGTAGTGGTTACTTCTGTAGTGGTGGTCTGTGGTGGTTGTGGGTAAGCAGTTGGTATCGGTACTTGACGACTGTCAGATTGAACTTTGCAAATTTTACTGGCAAAGCTTGCACCTTGTCTGTATTGCAATCCCACAGCTTGTCCGGTGATTCGGCTCTCACCACTGAGCATACATATGCTTCCATGACCTCCAAGACTCCAGAAAGTATAGCTTCTGCAGTTGAATTCCCTTTCTCTATTGCATTCTCTTTCGCAATGCAAAGTTGAAGGAGTATCAGTTAAAGATTTCGTAATATAAATCATAGCTAAGTCAGGCTCTGTTTTCTGATACGGGCAATATGACGTTTCTAAATATAAAAACAAGAGAATATTATGTATTATATATATTTGAACACACCAGAAAAAAATTAGAAAAATTAAACGAAATTTTTCTTATTGAGAATTTTGTTGAACATTCAAACTCAATGAAACGAAATTTTTGGAGAGTATATACACGTCGTTATGAAAAAAACTTACCGACGAGGCACTGGTTCTCGAAGAAATCTACTCTGCTAGCTCCAACTAGTTGTGACTTTGATGCTGTTCTGTCGTCTCCAAATATGTGGCACTCTCTTCTTAGATGATAATAGTTTGCTGAACGACACACATATTTCCTTGTTTCTAAACAATGTTGCTGACACTGTTCTAAACTGACTACACGTACTACATCCAATGGCAATAATCCTTGAAGTTCATGGTCCGAAACCCTTTCATAAACCCACAATTTCGAGCATCCAAGATATGCTGTGTAAAAAAAAACAGTGAAAATTAATAATTTAACTCTTATTATTCATATGACACATTGAAAAAGTTAGATTCTAATATGCTGAAAACATGATGAAAAAAAAGCAAATGAATCACATCAAATACAGCGGCTAAACATGAACAAATGACTATGCCTATTTTTCATGAATAGACATCATTAAAATATACTATAATAACTATGAAACTAATTATGGTATACATATGTGCTCTTTGGATAGTATTCTGTATATTTTTATTATATAAATAAATATATGTTAATAAATATATATTAATATAGAAGGAAAAAAATATACCTGGAACGCATATTCCACCAAAAAATGTTTTCCCAATAGCTGTACGGAAATCTCCAGGATGGATTGAAGGTGGATCCTGAACACTGCTACATTCAAATCGTCTGTGATCAAGTACAAATGAGCGGCAGTCGGATAAAGCCTGGCATCTTCTTATACATTCAGCTGTGATACCAGGCGTTGTGCTATCACCCCGATATAATAAAGTAGATGTTGCACCAAATGGTTCGTATCCTGAAAGCTTTTCAAAAATGAGGCGTTCGGTGGGAGAACATTCTGATCCTGTTGAATAATAAAATGAAATTTAATGTTCGAGTGACTTAAATTTACAAGTATTTCACTTGTTAGGCATGAACACCGTTCAGAAGTGCGTGTTGAATGGGAACATTTCGGCATGATCAAGAAAAAAGTTGTGCTTAGTTCACTACTCACTTTGAGGTTCCTGAGCTTGATATGGTGGTTTGGGCTTCAAGGTGGTTTTTTCTTGGAACTGCGGTTGTGTATTTCCTGACAGTGCGAATGTAAATGTTGTCAAAGATGAGGTAATGGTAAGTTCTGTTTCCGATTGGGTTGTTTCCGAAGGCAAAAGAGTTGTGGTTGTCTGAGGGCACATTCTTTCATTGTAAACGATTCCTGGTCGTCTTTGTATCGCTGCAGAACCAGCGCTGGCTTTATCATCCCCACTCAAGAAACATTGCAAGCTGCTCGAAAAATATGAGAAAGATCTACAAGGAAATTTCTGGAAATTTATGCAAAGCTCACGACATGATTCAACGGTAGTGATTCCTTCAGTGATAATAACGTTCGTGTACGTGGAGTATGCATCTGGAGTTTCCACGAAAGAACAGTCTTGAACCACTGCATTACCATCGAGGCAGCTATTCTCTAAATAGCTGACTCTGGAATCTTCGCTTCTAAAATATTTGCCAGGTTCACTACGACGATCAGCCGGAGACAATTTGCATTCACCAGTATCTTCGTCATATCTAGCGGATCGGCATGTGAATTCTCTTTCTCCAAGACAGAGTTGGATGCATTCCCTGCGTCCTTCGACTTTGTCGATTGTCTTTGAATAAAGACTAGCAACCAATTCGTAACCTAAGGCTCTTTCAAAAGCCCAAGCTTTGTCAGAGCAGGCTTGAGCTTCTGGTCCTGTAAAATAGCAAAAAACATAATGACAACAATTATTAAATGTTCCATATAAGATCAGTTGGTTACACACTTAAGATTAAAATTATCTTTATTATAGTTTTCTCCTGTCATTTTTCATCCAATTAAATTTTTTTACGAAAAAAAAATTTCGCTGTATATTAAGTACCTTTCAAACAAATCTTTTCAAAATAGCTTTCCCCGTCTCTAGCAATAAGTTCATTCGTACGTCCGTTTGAGTTCCTGTCTAGTCTGTCACACCTCATGTTTTGGTATTGGTCACTAAACGCCGGACATTCCATCCCTTCGTCAAGACATCGTTGAATGCATTCCAATGTGTTCCCAAGCGATCCTGGTTTGCTTACGGGCATCAGACTTCCTTGAGCAGACCGCAACAAAAATCCAGTCATCTTTTCGAATGTCATCACGCCATTGTCACATTCCTCTGCGAATGAATAAGCCATGGGAATATTAAATAATAAAACTTAAGTTCGCGTAACTGTGAAACAAAGCAAATTGAAATAGCTGAAACAACGTTATTATGAGAATCGTTCAAATTCACGTGTATATTCTCTCTCAGAAATATTTCTCACCAAAGAAGCAGATCAGCTCCCCGTATACTGCGCCAGAATGACTCGGCAAGTCAATGCTTTTTCCCCATGTTGTAGTGCTATCTCCACTCAGTTGGCAACGATTGTCCAAATAACTGTATGACCAGCAGCTGAATGCTATTTCGGCATCGCATTGTGCCATACAATCAGCAGCCGAAGCGGCAAACTGCAGGTAGTCTGGTGCAAAAACAGCTACATCATTCTTAGTATCATACCGACAAGTTCCAGGGGCTGAAAAATGGATAAGATATTCAACATCAGTTTAAGTAGCTTACGGAATGTTAACTACTCAGAAATTGCTCATATATATATATATATATTGTATGAGTGCTAGTGCCCTTATTCGACAACTACAGTAGGACCTCCCAAATCTGAACGGATCCATAATCTACACACTTCGGGGTTTTTTTATGATGATTTTTGATGTTTTTCTCTACCTAAATTTTGTTTCGACCTTCTTTATTAAATCGGTCTTTTTATTTATTTTTTTGTACCACTTACTGTTGGTATCCACTACGATTTTCGGGCTTCGGGGAGGTATGATAGCAACTGTGTGTCTGAATGAATGTGGTTAATCAGAAAGTCAGCTTTGATCAAAAAAGAACTTTTCTTTCCTATACAGATAACCTTATTGTTTTAGAACTTGTCCAACGCTCTATTTTATTCTGTGAATTATCTAAGTGAATTTCCGAACATGCCGAAAACGTTAAGTGAAGTGGCAGTTACCATCTGCAAACGGAAACATTATGCTTTAAGTATACGTGAGAAAGTTGAACTTTTGAAAAGCTAGAACGTTGAACACCAGTAAAAATATTGTGAAGAATATTGGAATCAGAAAATCTACATTTTACGATCTTCAGAAACAAATTTTCGGATCTGAACAATGACTGCAAAAGATGTTTACAGAGAATAAGGATTTTTTTTCTATAGATAACTAGTAACCGTATGTAAATTGGAAATTATGGTTTTAATTAAATTATGTTACTATAAATGTATATACGCATTTATATTTCTTTATTAATTTTTCTTCAAAGGAAAATATGAATCAAAATACTCAAAAAGGCATATTACTGCTTTAAATATGAAAATTTAGAAAATAAAAAAAACGGGATCCACATAATCATAATCCGGAATCATCTAGGTCCCTGGGTGTCCGAATTTGATAGATCCTACTGTATTTAACTGGTATTGCACCGCTTGAAAAGCTCGGTTCAATGGATCGTCAGGCAACAGGTACAGTGAAAAAAGGTTGTATTAAAGATTGTATTGGACAATTTTTGTTGATGATTCAGAACAACTTTGAGAATACTCACGAGGAGGAGCACACTGGTTTTCCAGATAATTTCGAGAGGATCCCGGCACTTGTTTGAAAGAGAGAGGTTTAGTTCGACGAGTTTCTCGACTCATCCGACAAATATGCTGGATCTCATCATAATCAGCAGATCTACACCTGAACCGCTCTTCCGTGATGCAAAGTTTTTCACAATCTTCTTTCGTCCGAACATTCCTAATTTCTTTGTCTACGTGACCATCCAAATAAGCATCACGAACTCTGTCGAAAACCCATAATCTATCTCTACATTGAGAGTCGAATGTTTGCTTTGACACTGGAAATATAAATAAATATTTTTATTATACAAATTAATCACAATAAAAATCCGAGTTCAAATACAAATATCTTTCATCGATGTAACATACAGTATTTTTAGTCTGTGAGAAATGGAATTTCTTAGTAACTAAAAAAAATCGCATATAATATAAATGAGATTTTACTTTGACCTTACCTCCTCTGAAGCATATTTTTTCGAAGAAATTGATACCGGGTGCTCGAACAAGATCATCCCCTCTATTAACAGAATTAACGCTGTAAGATATGCAAGTGGAACTATTATAATTTAGACCAAAGGAAAGACAAGATGATTGTTGCTTGCATAAGTTGACACAGTCACGAGTGATGGCTTGTCCTGGTTGTTGAAGCATAGATTTGTAAGTTACAACTCCACTGAACGTCATCGAAACCATTTTCTCGAAAGTTTCGATGCCACCGAAGCAATCTTGAGCTGTGATTGAACACAAAACAAATTTTGTATAGTTTTAAAAAAGATGCTTTCTCTCTGCATATTTTGATTTTACTTGTGCAGTGTTAAAAACTTTTACAATTCTTTTGTTGTTTTTATACAAATACAAAGGCCACAACAGACAAAATGCCCAACGAGTTGGCTGAAAGAAGATGCCCATAAAAAATATGGATGATGAATACATATTTAAACTATATCAAAAATACAGCAACCCAATAAGAGCAATAAAAAATCATTAATTGTGATAAAATATAGCTATACAATCGAACACCAACTTAAAAAAATCTCTCTCATTTGATCCCTAGCCGATAGGTTCCCTCAATCGATACCCGGATAATTAAAAAATCCCCTAATATTACTACCCTCTTTTATACGTACATATATTTTTTTAATCCAAAAAATTTACTAGATCCGAAACTGCTAATAGAAAATTACAGATTACAAATACAGATAATTAAGTAACAATAAATGCAGAAAAGATAGTTTGAAAAAACAAAAAATTAAAAATGTTTATTAGTGGTCAAGGAGTAAAGATGTCACCCGTATACTGACCACTGGAAACACCAGATAAAATTAGATACAGTTGATGCCTAAATAATGTGTTAAAGCAATGTATTCATTGCTTATTTTCACTTGCTTAATTTTATTTTTGTTCGTTTATTTCATTATTTTTTGCATACCTCTGTATTTTCTTTATGATGTAAATGCTGAATCTGCATTTCACTAGTACGTAAAAAATAAAAATTTATGTACAATATATCAAAAATAGTTTTTATTTCTCAGACTCTAAATATAAACTTTATATACATATTTTTGTGCACCTTATGATACATTTGCATAAATTTTAAATACGGAATCATTTTTATCAGTAGGTCAATTAAGATAAATTTATCATTTATTTATTCATTTTACATTTTGTATTCTGGAGAGAGAGAGAGAGGTCAAGTCATCTACAGAGTATTTATCAATGGATTTTAGCATTATCCAGTGTACGTGCAAAAGAGGCTAATGAGTGCGAGTATTTTGTCGTATCAACCTCCCCCTTCCATAAACTAGGTGCTAAAAATGGTGAAAGTTGGGAAAAAATGACTGAATTAAACAAAGAGAGATAAAGGAGAACATAGAGACACATGTTCTCAGGCAAAGGCAGAAATCAGGGGGAAAAAACACATCGGAAAAAAATCATTTTTGTTTTGTTTTTCGTGTCAGTTTCTATTTGCGACTTTGCCATTGTTTTGTTAGGTACAAACTGGATTCTGACGGACGTGTGTAAGAGATTGTGACTCGATGCGGAAGCTGCAGTTCAATCACACTGACGTTTGAACTCTTCCCAATAAAATTGGGCACTCACAGCTCGTAGTGTTTTGATGTAGAATAAGTGTTGCACACACACAACCACGTGTAACGAGAGTGGAAATATCAGGCATTTTGGATCCACTCTCTGGATCTAATAACTTTACGACCATTGGAACTGTTGGGATTATTCACATGCAAATGACTAATCAAGGCCTTTCAACGTTAGAAAAGGGGTGAAAGGTTCTATAAGCAATACATTCATTTTCTGTTCTTTGTTCTTCCTGAATTATACAATGGTTTTAAAAAATACAGCTGATTGTTTAATGAATGAGAAAAGATAAATTGTGACGTTCACGTAAAATTGGTAAATTTTAATGAGATAATTTTTCAAGTTAATGTGGAGTACTAATTCGATAAAACGAACCGATATAGTCCTGAATACAATAATTTCTATTAAATGTATTTTTAATTACTCCATCCGATCGGATGGAGCACTTTTGACAAAAACCGTTTTATCCTGAAGAGCCACATGCCATTATGCCTGAAAAGAAAAGTGTTGTGCTACCAGCACTGACATATGGAGCTAAAACATGGACACTCACAAGCAAGACGATACAAAGGCTACAGACAACACAAAGGAGCATAGAAAAATAAACACAAGAAGAGACAGAAAATGAATCACTTGGATAAGAAGCCACACAAAGGTATATGATATCATGGAAAGAATTGAACGTTTAGAATGGAAATAGGCTGGACATACTGCAAGAAGACAGGGCAACAGATGGACCGCAAGTATTCTGAATTGGTGCCTCCATGGTGTTAAACGTCCGAGAAGGCGTCCGCAAACAAGATGGATCGACGAGATCCTGAAAGTGGCTGGAGTCAACTGGATGGCAAAAGCATCAGACAGAGTAAAATGGAAAAATTTAGAAGAGACCTTCATCCAGCAGTAGATTGAAAATGGTTGATGATGATGATGATGATGTATTTTTAATTTCCGCAACTAGGAACTTCTCGTGAATCAAACCAGTATCGTAACTAGGCAGGTGCAACAGGTGCACCCACACAGGGCCCAGAATGGGCCTAAATGGACCAGAAGGCGTCTAAATGTAAATTCTTGCACAAGGCACAGGAATGGCTAGTTACGGCACTGAATCAAACCACAATTTTAAACGATAAATATGCATTAGAAATGTACTTTGTTTATAATTTACATTTAAAATAAATTTTGGAATGTATCTTTCTTATAAATGCATCACATGGACTAAAAGGACTTGACATTTTTTGCCGATACCTCGGTAAACTACTGGTGTAAAAACTTCCGGATACATTACCACAAACGTTTCCATCCCGGAAACACCGTCACCTGAAAACACCATTTTAAAATGTCTAATTTTATCGAAAGTCCAACTCATCGTTTCACTTCCTAACCATAGAACCATGGTAAACCTCACTAGACACTCTTTAAAAAACATAATAAGTGAATATTATCCATTTAAATAATCCACACGAACAGCATTCATTGGATGATTATAAAAGCTTAGAAGATTATCTTCACACATGAATTATCAGGAAAGGGTAGATAAAATATATACTTCATTATCTCATCACAGTGGAATTAACGATGATTGATGATGTTTTCCTTCACTTTCCAACGACAAAACACAAAACTTTCGCTTAATCTTGTTTTGAATATAATACTGGAACGCGCGATATTCCTGTACATACAGGGTGATTCAGGAAAGATGGGAAAAACTTTAAGAGGTGATAGCACACACCAATACAAACAATCGTCATCAAATAATGCGTGGTCTAACATGAAACGCAAACGCGTTTCGAAACGGCCACCCCGCAAACGTTAAAACGGCATCCCTGTTGAAATTTATCGGGAGAAAAACACCATGCATGCAAATGTAACCTGGGGAAGAAGAAGAAACCGTACGCAAATTTTCGTCACAAGGAATAAAAAGTGTGGACGCCAGCGCGCCATTATTCCATACGTTACAACTGTTAGAACGGTTTCACGCTGGAATAACTTCACACAAGGGCTGGCTTCCGCGCCTTTCATTCACTGTGACGCAGATTTGCATACGGTTTCTTCTTCTTCACCAGGTTACATTTGCATGCATGGCGTTCTTTTTCTCCCGATAAATTTCAAGAGGAATGCCGTTTTAACGTTCGCAAAGCGGCCGTTTCGAAACGCGCTAGCGCGTTTGCGTTTCATGTTAGCAGTTAGACCATGCATTCTTTGATGACAATTGTTTGTATTGGTGTGTGTGTCACCTCTTAAAGTTTTTCTCATCCTTTCTGAATCACCCTATATTTTAAAAATGGTAAATGAATCACTTAACCAATCAGAAATAATTCCAATCCATTTAACTTCATTTAATAGATTTTGGGTAAAAGACTCGAACTGTAAGAACGTATGTATATGCTGGAACGTATGCTGGAACATTGGAACGTATGTATATGCTGAATGGCCCTATGCAATGGACGGCGACAAAATTCTGCTAATAGCTCGCAAATGACATCAGGGCCACTAGATGATGACGTATATGTAGAAAGACGTCACTCTCCCCTGTTAATACAACAAATATGGAAAACTGGCTGAATGAAGAAAACTGGCTTTCTCCCTGAAACACCGATATCTTTTCATTCAGCCAGTTTTCCGTATGTGTTGTACAGGGTGGTTAAAAATAAACTGACGCTACTAAGATGTATGTAGCGCCCATTCTGGTTGATATATTTTGATGAAACTTGGTAATAGAATTTAATAAAAAAAAGTTCGATTCTGACCACCAGGTGAAAAATGTGGCGATTTTTTTTTACCGCAGTTACCTTTTTTCTCGTGGTCCAAATAACATATGTACCAAGTTTCAATGAAATACGTCCACCACGACGGGCGCTACATGGGTCGGAGTAAAGTCAGTATAATTAAGCTCAGTAGTGTCAGTTCACATTCGACCAACGTAGCGCCCGTTGTGGTGGACGTATTTCATTGAAACTTGGTATACACGTTTAGACCATGGGGGGAAAAACTGCGATAAAATAGTGCCACTTTTTCACCTGGTGGTAAAAATCAAACAATTTTTTAATTGAATCTTCTCCCCCTCCCCATGGTCAATATATCCTATACACCAAGTTTCATCAAAATATCTCCATCAGAATGGGCGCTACATACGTCTGAGTAGAGTCAGTTTAATTGTAACCACTCTGTATTAACAGGGGAGAGTGACGTCTTTCTACAAAAATTCACTTAGTAGTTTCAACCTGTAAAGTAGTTTCCTTCACAACACTTTTGTGTACTATATAGAAAGTAGCTTCACGGCAACTTTATTAACGCTTTCAGAGAGTAGCTAGTGTAAAATAGTACCGATGCTACTAAACGTCCTTGAAAGAACAAAACTGTCGAGACATTTATAAATATATCGAAGGTGATTTTCTGAGCGAAATGAAAAATATCGTGTTGTAGCAGTTTTGAAATCTTCTAAAAAATATCATTATAGAGGGATTTATCGTAATATAGGATAAAAGATATCGTTGTATTGAGAGCAGTACCGTCTTAACGCATGGGGGCCTCAGAAAAATAAGAAGTGGTTTAGTTTTTCGAGAATTTGCCAGGCAGGGCCCATGTTGCTCTTAAGACGGCCCTGATCGAGAGGGGATTAAAAAAAAATATCGCTGTAGAAAGATTTATATAAGTAATATCGAGTATCGTTTGTAGCGAAATTTCACTGTAATTGAAATTTTGTTAAATCAAAGAACGCGAAAACGTAAAAGCAGGGTATAGTACTACGTATTTGTTTTTCATGTACTTACCATCCGCCATAAAGGAGAGAGTAGCAGATAAAGTCACCATCGTCAGGAGGCTGAACCATGGCACATCGGCCATTCCTGATACGTCGTTCTAACGATACAGAAGGGAGAGAGAAAAAAAATCAGTTTTTAAAAACCACAAAAGTAAATTAGACAAGTGGATAAGTACTATAGTAACGTATAATAAGTGGATATAGGGATTTTAAAGCCATTAGCAGGTCAGCCTTGGTCAGCTCACGTATTGAGTTATACGAAGAAAAATTCCAAACAGTACCGGGATACTTTTCATCGTCCCACCCTGGAATGATAAGCTCCTCAAATTACCCCCAGCTTTTTACATGGCATCACTATAGTTACGGATGTTACCAGGGCAACAGGTACCTAAATTTATTGGATCAATCAATATATAATCATTGGAGCATCAAGGGGAAATTCGAAAAATTGAAATTTAAATATGAAATCTAATCGAACGTAAAATAAGAACCCGAATCAAACCGATTTTCTTGTTTTTTTTAAAAGAGTAAAGAAATAAATTTTAAGAAACATGAATGCATAATATGAGAAGAGACAATAAATATCTGTACAATTTTTGAACGCCTTTTGAGCATTTTTCAAATTGGAACTATACCTCTACGACTGACGGTTGATGTCATAGAGGTCAGTCGTAGAGGTATAGTTCCAATTTGAAAAATGCTCAAAAGGCGTTCAAAAATTACCCTGTACCAGTTTTACAGTGGAAATACAGTGTGTAACGAAATTTAAAATAAAAAATTGAATTTTTATACGTTCCCCTTGTTCTTCCAGTTAAAAAGTTGTTGCCCTGCATCTATCTCCTGAAGCTAACAGAAAAAAATTCCATGTTCCTGATGAAAATGAAATATTCGCTAAGATATTTGAATTCAAAAATCGGAGAAAAGTTATGAAAGAACATCAAAAAATAATTAACAATGCTTATTTCCATCATTTTTATGCTGTCCTTTACCAACTTTTCTCTGATTTTTGAATTGGAATATATATCTCAGCGAATATTGTGCTTAGAAACTTGGAATTGTTTTTGTTGTTGTTGGCCTCAAGAGAGACAGGGCAACAACTTCCTAATTGGAAGTTAGAGGACAGGGGAACCGTGTAACAATTTATTTATATTTTCATTCTCAAAATTGGTACAGGGTAATTTTTGAACACCTTTTGAACATTCCTTAAATTGAAACTATGCCTTTACGACGGACGGTTGATCAGATAAAGGCCGCATTAGGACTTGCAGGACATAAATAACAGGGCGTATGGCCAGTGCCGCAACTACATATTTTGTCACCCGGGGCAAGCCTGAGTTTTGGCGCCCCTTGCATGGAGAGGAAGCAGTTAAAGGATGAGTTCGGCGTCCCTTCTGGTTCAGCACCCGGGGCACCAGACCCGCCTGCTCCCCCCTAGTTGCGGCCCTGCGTATGGCGTTTTACTGACGAACCGTTGATTCTAGAAGCATACTTCCAATTAGAAAAAGTATCCAAATAACGTTAGTACTCAGATATGTTATTCATGTTTCAAGGGTTTTTATAATTATTAAAATAAAAAATGACTAACTTTTAACACGTTAACTTTTTATACAGTCCCCATGTGCGCAAACCCAGTTAGAAAGTTGTTGCCCGGACTGTAATGTCGAATTCAAATATCTTAGCTAATAATACACTTGGAAACATGACACTGGTTTTTGGGCACACGGGGGCTGTATAAAAAGTTAATTTTTTTTTATTTTAACAACTATACACCCCCCCCCCCCTTGAAACATGAATAACATATCTGAGTACTAACGTTATTTGGATGCTTTTCTAATTGGAACTATGGCCCTAGGATCAATGGTCCGTCAGTAAAATACCATACGCCCTGTTACCTATGCACCCTCTGTATGTACAAGGTGTTTTTTCACCAAAATGACAGAAAAAATCAATCCGTATTCATTGATTGGATCATTAGATCATTGGATTATCGTTCAGGAACGATATGAATGAACGGGTTTTGTCCATTTATATGCATATATACAGTATAATGAGCTCATGCGTCGAGATGGCCCTGCCTTCTACGCAACCTACCATACATTTCAATATACCCTCCACGGCCGTAGCGAAAGGTGTAGGGGGTACTTACGGGTCCTGTCTCCTCCAGAAGAGAAAATGACAGATATATACAGGGTGATTTCATAATTGCCCTTGTTGCAGTTTACTGACAAACCGTTGATCCCAGAGACATACTTTCAACTACAAAAAGTTATCCATGTTGCAAGGGGTGGTATATTTTTATCGAAACAAAAATTAAGTTTTTAAACGGCTACCCTGTGTCTTCAGAAACCCAATTAGAAAGTTGTTGCCATGCCCAGAGGCCAATAAAAAATAGTAATAATAAAATAATTAAAACATCACGTTTTCAATTGCAATATTTGCCGAGATATTTGAATTAAAAAAATCGGAGTAAAGGTGAGAAAGAACAGCATAAACTAACGGATGATTCTTCTTTCTTTCTCTGATTTATGCTGTTCTTCCCTAACTTTCCTCTGATTTTCCAATTCAAATATTCCTGCGAATATTCAAAACGTGGATTTTCTTTTTGGCCTCAGGAGAGACAGGGCAAAAACTTTTTACTTGGGTTTTTGAGGACAGGGTGCCCGTATAAAATGTTAATTTTTTTTATTTTGATAACGATACAACCCCTTGCAACATGAATGACGTATTTGAGTTTTACACGTTATTTGAATACTTTTTCTAACTGGAAGTATAGATAGAGATAAATAACCACAGCCAGTAAAATACGGCCAGTTGGATTAACTAATCAGCCACTATAATGAGTTCATGCATTGACATGGCCCTGCTTTCTACGCAATCTGCCATACATTTCATATACTCTCCAAGGCCACAGCGAAAGGCGGAGGGGGGAACCTATGGGGTCCTGTCTCCTCCAAAAATGTAGAAAAATGACAGATATATATATACAGTCGACAACTCGTGATAACGACCCCACGTTATAGCAATGGTTCGTCAGTAAAATACCACATATTCCATGTTACCCATGCACCCCGAGTAAAAATTTTAAAAATTTATTTCTCAAGTGTTCACACAAAAAACTCACAGCGAAAGGATCGGTGTAGTTGTATTGTCGTATTTCCGAGAGGGATGCCGTCTTGGATCCTGTCTCCGGGTCCGTTCTGCTAATTTTCCTTCATCCTGAAAAAAATACAGAATGTACCGAATGAATAAAAATATAAACTTTTAGATACGCGGGTACAAATAAGTACTCATCGATAATAGCGTTATTATGTTTTCGAATTAAAAAGTACGGACACCTATGGATGACAACATTTCAACAGAGTAGGAGAAGGCGAAACAGTTAGCCAATTCGTGACTAGCAATAGATCAAATTGTTACCTGTTTTTACCACTATCAAAAGCAATATTTTACCAATTTTGAGACACAAAGCTAACGGGTATAACCAACGAAAGATTCTCCTTGCTTGTTTGTTTTTTTTGGGTTTTTTTTTGCCATGCAATAATATAATATGAATTAAAATTGATTGATCTATCAATGATATATCCAGTACTTGTGTGGTTTCCCAAATCGGCAATACAATTAATTCCCTATGGAGCAAGGTGATTATTATTGATTAGGTCAAGAAATTTTCAGTAGTTTTTCTAAAATTGTGATATCTTTATGGTATCGTGGTTGAGGGTAACGCCTACCAGTCAGCAATGAGGTGGTTATGTAGGCCTATATACATTCACGTGCCAGTAATGTAAGCATGAAACTCAGTTAACAGGATAAAAACTTTCTTTTAAATTCTGTGAAAAGATGGATATTATTATGATTTTAAAGATTTATTATAGCTGTTAATTATAGCAGAAAAATAAGAGTTCATACCGTCGTGAAATTGAGGAGTGATACAATAAATGAGACCTTTCATGGTTCAGTCTGTGTCAGCAAAATAATTTTTGTAATATGAAATTCTATTCAAAAAAAACATCTCGGAGAGAATCAACTGTGAGACGAATAATCACTTTCACGATTGGAGACCTGTTCATTCGCTAATATTAGAGCACAATGATATAAACTACGATGGTAATGCAGATATAGCAATTTATAACCTGACCGAGCAAAGAAATTGAAATTTGCTTAAAACGAGAAGTCCGTTGCAACAACTATTTTCCCCATAGACTTAAGATATAAATAGACCGCGCACGCTATTCATAAAACTTGTCGAACGTGAAGAAAAGATGAGCAGTATTGTCGGGGAAAGAACAGGTTCTGCGCTATTACATTTGGCGCGTTTTCGCAGAAGCTAGGATGTTGCTGTAACGAAATTTGACTCAATTCGATCAAGTTGATGAAAACTTTCCTTCATTTTTTCAATGAATTTCACTCATTTTTATGTGAAATATTTAGGGAGTATCAGATTTGAAAAAATAAATTCTATAAAATAAACAAATATTGGAAAACGGAATTTATTTATTTTCCATTAAGTGATAATTCTTAATAATTTCTTAACACATGGGTTTTTAAATTTTAATTGAATATATAATATTTGAAGGAAGTGAATATAAACAGTATAAATTTCATGAAATAAATTTTTTTGGCACAGTTTTTAATAGCTTTCTAAATATCTATACACACACAGGAAACAAAATATTGTATACAACAAATATATAATGTTTATGTTACTGTAAATTTGATAAATCCGTAGTGCGCGTTATCTTCAGAAATTATGCATAATAGTTGGTAAATATATGCATAATTACCAATATTTTTAGTAAGTTTGATGAATTTCGTAGCATTTATCACTTTTTACGAATGAATCGAATAATTCTCAAAATGAAGTTAGTAAGTTTAATGAATATGGAAAAAATCCATGCTGAAATATCACTTTATTTCAACAACTTAGTTCTGTCCGTATGAGATGCGTGCACTACACATATTTCGCCATAAAAATTAAATTAATAATAAATGCGAAGATAGAGAGAGATTTTTTTTCATCGGCTTAGTTCATGTTGGCTTTTGCTGTATTTATCAGCATATGCAAACATAACCGTTACGAAGAGGGGTAAAAATACTATTATTTTTAGAGGTTGTTATGCATTTTTATGCAAAACTGCAATTGTCTAGAGGGGGGGGGGAAGTTTTCCTCACATTCTATTTAAATAGAATATTTTTCATAAATTTCTCCATCTGAAAAGCATATTTTCTTCCAAGTTGAGCAAAACTCGAATGAACTCACTAGCTCGCCAAATCTCGCCAAATCTTGCGGAGACGTATATTTCAGTTAAAACTTCATAAAACTCACAATTTCAATCATTTATTGCCAAAAATTCTATTAAAACATTTAATAATGATTCATGCCATTTGAATTTTACCAAAACTTGGAACTTTAATTGAATTAAATCCAAAATGGAGTCGTTAGAAACTGAGATTACGTCAGAAATCCATTGCATCGTCAATTTAATATTCCAATTTTTAATTTATAAGAAGGGGAATAAGCAAAAAAGTATTCCTTTGTGAAAGGATAATGTTCCTCCTTTCCTAAACCGTTCAGAACATCCGAAAGCTGCACACGTGGTGACCATTCTAATGAAAAATAAGACAGCACTTGGAGATCGTCATACGAACAGCCATAAGGAAAGCATTGCCAGCGAGATTCCCTGACCAGCCTTTCGACCGGAATCACGTGACTCCGGATCTTTGCTTCACATTGTAACCCCTCGCGCGCACTCTATAGTATTATTACTCTGTGATTTTCCCCATAGTTGTGAGCTCTCGTTATAACGGATTTTTACCGTATTTTCCTAATTATTACACTGTATGCCAAAATATACTCGATATGAAAAACTGACAACGTTTTCACTAAATAGAATGAATAGTTGACTTCTTTTCCTATGCATGATTTATGAGCTGATATCTCAAAGTAACAGAAAGGTATTCAAGCCGCGGCCCAGAACTACTATGTATTTATGTAACTCAATAAGCAGTTTTAAACTTGCTCAGACAAATATTGTTCTAATACAATGTTTTTAATACTGAGTCCTGTCACCTGTTTTTGTTTTTCCCGAGGGCGTCTAATAACATTGGTATTTTGCACCATTTGATCAACATACAGTACATAGTGCAATATGGTAAACCAGCGGTGCCCAACCCCCGGCCCACTGGCCAAATGTGACTCCGCCAAGGGGTTTCCTTCCGGCCCTTTTGAAAGGTGTTCCGGTAGGAAAGTATGATAAAAAAAACCCTGATCTTTTCATAAAAATACTGTAAAATCATAATCCATACGGGACATCGCCAATCGTAGCCGGTCAATTTGTCGCAATCAACTTGTCGCGCTCAACTCGTCGCGCATCAATTTGTCGCAGTGCCAATTCGTCGCGGTACAAATTCGTCGCAGAGCCAATTCGTCGCGATACAAATTCGTCGCGATACAAATTCGTCGCGGTACAAATTCGTCGCAGAGCCAATTCGTCGCGGTACAAATTCGTCGCAGAGCCAATTCGTCGCGGTACAAATTCGTCGCAGAGCCAATTCGTCGCGGTACAAATTCGTCGCAGTGACAATTTGTCGTGTAACCAATTCGTCGGGACGTCAATTTATCGCAGAGTCAACTCGTCACGCGATCTGTATGTAGGTTTTTTTGTCTCATACGTGAAAAAATAAACATGAAGAAAAGTTTTTTTCCATCAAGAAATGCACACAGTTTACTAAATTTTTTTTTTTGTCATTTCGAAAAAAATCATCGAAATTACATCGAAATTAAAATTACAATTGATATTAATGTTTTATTATTTAATTATTGTAAATGTTAAAAAAATCATTTTTTCTATGATAAAATTTTAAAATTCTGTAAAAAAATGTCGGTGTTTATGATATTCCCCAAATTACAGTACAGCGGAGGCTGTCTTTAAGTGTAAACTTGTATCTGTCCCATGTGGAATCGAGACTCCCACCAACATTAACCACTACAGTATCTCCACAAGAACCTGAAATAATTAATAATTTAATTTAATTAATATTTCATTTTCACCGGATAAGCCACACTTGTCGCTTTCTCTCGAGATTTGCATTACTCGTAGCGAGGGGAGTTGGGGCGCACACCGAGATGATAAATTGCGATCACATACATTTTCAAAATTTAATTTGCACCGGATAAGTTGCTCAAGTTAAAAACTCAAAAAATCCAACCAATAAAGTTCATAGGTTACATTCGAGCAAATGCAACCGATAATCTTATTGGTTGAATTTTTCAAGTTTTATAAAAGGACTTTTAGAACACTTTCATAGTGTAATGCTAGCCTTAGATATATTGTCGGTAAAAAATTCCTCAAAGATGTATTCCCTACATGGCAGATACATATTCAATAGTGAATTAGGGCCATTCAAGTATTACGTGAGCAGATTTTCAGCCATTTTTGACCCCCTCCCCCTTGTCAGCAAAAATCAGCAAAACACTGACCCCCATCCCCTCCCCCGTCAGCAAAATTTCACCAGAAGCTTAGAATATTTCATATCTTCAAAAAGGGGTGGTTGATGACGTAAGCGACCTTCAACCCCCCCCCCCCCCGCCATCAAAAGTCAACAAATCCGAAACTCCCTCCCCGATCCTGACGTAATACTTGAATGACCCCTTAGGCAAATTGTGCTTTGGGATGGGCATTGATCCTAATTTATCATCTTGGTGTGTTCCCGCAACACCCCTCGCTGCGAGAAATGGAGATCCCGCCAGAAAGCGGGAGTGCGGCTTATACGGTGAAAATTTAATTTTGAAAATTTATTTTATCGTAATTTATCATCTTGGTGTGTTCGCCCAACGCCACTCGCTGTGAGAAATGGAGATCCCGCCAGAAAGCGGGAGTGCGGCTTATACGGTGAAAATTTAATTTTGAAAATTTATTTTATCGTAATTTATCATCTTGGTGTGTTCGCCCAACGCCACTCGCTGCGAGAAATGGAGATCCCGCCAGAAAGCGGGAGTGCGGCTTATACGGTGAAAATTTAATTTTGAAAATTTATTTTATCGTAATTTATCATCTTGGTGTGTTCGCCCAACGCCACTCGCTGTGAGAAATGGAGATCCCGCCAGAAAGCGGGAGTGCGGCTTATACGGTGAAAATTTAATTTTGAAAATTTATTTTATCGTAATTTATCATCTTGGTGTGTTCGCCCAACGCCACTCGCTGCGAGAAATGGAGATCCCGCCAGAAAGCGGGAGTGCGGCTTATACGGTGAAAATTTAATTTTGAAAATTTATTTTATCGTAATTTATCATCTTGGTGTGTTCGCCCAACGCCACTCGCTGTGAGAAATGGAGTTCCCGCCAGAAAGCGGGAGTGCGGCTTATACGGTGAAAATTTAATTTTGAAAATTTATTTTATCGTAATTTATCATCTTGGTGTGTTCGCCCAACGCCCCTCGCTGCGAGAAATGGAGATCCCGCCAGAAAGCGGGAGTGCGGCTTATACGGTGAAAATTTAATTTTGAAAATTTATTTGATCGGCGTACTGACTCTGCGACAAATTTGTACCGCGACGAACTGATTCTGCGACAAATTCGTACCGCGACGAACTGATTCTGCGACAAATTTGTACCGCGACGAACTGACTCTGCGACAAATTTGTACCGCGACGAAATGAGTCTGCGACAAATTTGTACCGCGACGAGTTTGTAGCACGACGAATTGACGCTGCGACAAATTGATTGCGACGAATTGTCGTGCGACAAGTTGATCGCGACGAATTGACCTAGACCCATCGCCAATGATCACGAAAAATATAACAAAGACAAGTGAAGTTTCCAGTTATCGCCAAAACATTTTCCACAATGAATAAAGTTGCCAATTACAGCCAAAAAATTATAACCGGGATTACACTATAAAATTCTTTTATAAAACTTCAAAAATGCAACCAATATGTGCATCGGTTACATTCGAGTAATGTAACCAATAAGCTTATCGGTTGTTTTTTTTTCAAGTTTTGTAAAAGATCTTTTATCAAGCTTTTATGATGTGTTAATTATATGGTTAGATTAAGATTTTAAGTTGCGTAAAACAAATGTTATAGTTTGATCTCATTATATTTTGAGTTACTTTGAGAAAATGTAACCGTACTGAATACGCATGGTAATCTCATCAATAAGCTTCTGTGAATGATATTTTCCGGTTTTTCGATAAGGTAAACTTTCCAAGAAGGTTTTATTTTATTCAAATTATTATTTCCAATTAACTAAAATGTCCGGACTTGAAGCGTCTAGGTGAACCGATTCAATGTTTTGATGAGCCAATGTAACTAATAAAATTAGTTATATTGGCTCCCGGCCTAAGGCCGGTATTACATTATAAAAGTTTTGTAAAAATTATTTTATAAAACTTGAAAAATGCAATCAATGAGCGCATTGGTTGCATTTGAGAAAATGTAACCAATAAACTTATTGGTTGCATTTTTCAAGTTTTATAAAATAATTTTTACAAAAATTTTAGTGTAATTCCGGCTTTAAACCGGGATTACACTATAAAAGTTCGATAAAAATCCTTTTATAGGAAAAACAACCAATAATCGTATCAATTACATTCGCTCCAATGTAACCAATGCGCTTATTGGTGCCATTTTTCAAGTTTTATAAAAGAACCTTTATCAAACTTTTATAGCGTAATCCCGGCCTTAAAGTCTAAAAAAATACGATAATCACATCATATAATGAAAGTTATTTAGTAATGAACCAGAACATGTGAAATTCAATGGAGTGAAAATTTCAGCAACCCCTTTTTCTCGAGTATTCATTTTTTGGAATTTTCAAGATGTTTTGCATTTTTCATCTCAAAAAAAAGTACATTAGAAACAAATATCATTGTAAATAAAAACCTTCCTTTTCAAAATTTTCATTTTTTTATGAAAAAATAATTCACTCCATTCAATTTTTTTCAATCAAGGTATATATTCATCTTCACATACAATTTTTTCCAGAATTTTATAGCTAAACTTCATGCAATAAATCACACTTTTTCTGGAGGCCCTTTCTTATGGAACCCCCCCCCTCCTTGCCATCTTTAAAAAAAACCCTGAAAGTTCAACGTTAAGTGTTGTCTTCTGACGAAATCTCCCAAAGTTCATATTCACCATATCAAGGCTTAACTCCCTGATATAAAAAAATCTGTAGCGAGAAACCATTACATTTGTGCATGCAGACAGAGCGGTCTTAAGAGCATCATGGGCCCCCGGGCCAAGTGATTTTTCTGAGGCCCTATATCTAGCAAATTCTCGAAAAATTCAACTACTCTTCATTTTTCTGAGGCCGCTCTTCTCTTGAGGCCCTCGGGCCGTGCCCGGGTGGACCCATGCATTAAGACCGCACTGCATGCAGGGTCTGAACTGACAAAGCTGCAGTTAAATGGAAAAACTCTCCCCTCGTAACCAATACGGATGGAATCAGGATATCGACGGCATTCCTTGTCCTTGATACCACTGATATGCGCATGATGTTAATTTCATGTTTTACATGATCCTGATGTTGGATTTTGACGACCGATGCGAACGGAAATAGCGGACACCTGTCGGCGGGCGTTGTTTCCGGACAGAAATGATATGCGAGGTCTGTCGCACAAGGACATACAGGAAGGGCAGTGACCCGATTTTCTTTTTATACTTTGCCCTATCCAGTGACAGTTAGAATTGCATGTCAAATTTCAGACTATTCATAGGACAATGAAAGTTTTTTGTTGTTGTTTTTTTTTTTTGAATATCGACCTCGAGCAATGAAATAAATAAAAATAAATAAATAAATAAAATTTCACCTTTTTTTTATATCGAAATAAAGTTTTTGCTGGTATGCGCCACACCACACAATCATCGATTCATCCTAATATTTTATACGAGAACCATTTTTTTCGGTCCCCCTTTAACCGACACTGTTGTCATGTATTATTTGGCGTTCATTTGCATAGATCAAGGGTACTCAACCTTTAGGTATAGAGGTCTTCGACCTTTTCCTAGTCGCGAGCACTGCCTGTATCCTTCATCAAAAGAAGAGCACCCCTTTTTTTTCGGTGAGTGTCACGTACAAATGTATGAAATCAGGATGGGTTTTAATCCTCGAATGTGCTGTTTGTATGAGGTGTTTATTCGGGACGTTGATTGAGAGTGCTCGCGAGCACGAAATCGAACATGGGTATCGAGAACTATGGGTGCTTCGAGGAGCACCGTGGTGCTCGCGAGCTACAGGTTGAAGATGCCTGGAGTAGGGTGTCCTTTCAGTAGGTGTACAAAAATATTAAAATAATCTTTCACCTTTTTTTTATTGCACAAGAATTAGTTATTATCAAGTTGTGTACCTTTACATTCTATCATATTAGTGTAATTAGTGTAATTATCAATGTATAATGTTTGAAATATATTCATTACATTTATGTAATATTTACACTGCAGTAGTTGTAAAGATCAACTTCTGGATGTAAACGCAAAATGGTCAAATTCCAAAAAGTCAATTCTTTGCAATACAAAAAAGATCAATAATATTTATTCAAAAAAATTTTTTTTGACAATAATCAAATTCATCAATACTGTAAAAATAAATTACATTAGCTCTTGTTACTGTTATCAATCATCTGCATTTATTTCATGATTTCTTCATAGTTTATATCTTTTGCAAAGGAGTAAATGTTGAAATTTGAGCTCATATTACCATCCGCATGGTTCATTGTATGAAAAAGATTTAGTACTTCGGTCACAGAATCAATCACATTCAGTTTCATTTAGCTGTATTGGACTCTCCAGCAGAAGAAGATTTTCTCGAGTAAATTTTGCCTTCACTGTGTAATGTCAAAATGTATGGGGCAAAATGTCATATATAAGTCACTTTTTCCAAAAAATTGAGTTGTTCGCATTCCGGAGTCTCATTCGTCAAAGTTTTGGAACGCGGCAAAATTTTGTCCTTTTCTTTCAGTTGATGAGAAAACAACGGAGGCAAATTGAAATTGCATTTTGGCAAAATATTGTTCACAAATTTGCCATTGCGAAATTTCGAAAAAGTGACTTATAACATTTTGCCATCTGAGCACAGAATTACTGTATTTTCTTTTGACATATCCTTTTTTCCCCCGTAAAGTACATTTTAAATCGTCGCAGACTTGCAATGCATTTCTCGCAAAGAGTTATTTATAAGCAATGTCTGGCAATTTTGCTTACAATAAGCAACATTTTTAGCGGTATATGGTACTGCACCGTATTTATTATCCCAATTTCCAGTATTTTTATCGATCAAATTTGGTCACCCAGAACACAATGAAATTACTTCACGCACAGTATTTGATAGCATCTGATTATTTTTTCCGTCAAAAAAGTTCTTGAAAACGTCAACCTCGGTTGTAATGACACCTGAGTTATATCAACAAAATTGCGTGAAATCTTCGATATCGTTATAACCGAGTTTGACTGTTTTTTGAATATCATTTTGCATTATTTTGGATTTCATTCTTGTATGAATGGATGGAATACTGTCCGTATTATACTACAAACATTTATTTATAGTTATATTTTATTTACTCATCTTGTAGGTAAAATGGAACTCAATTTGCTTTGCTGCTTGGTGGTGCTCATGGCTTCAATGGCCAGAGGTAAGTTTAATTTTAAATTCAAATTACTTTGAGATGTTAATTATTCAATCGATTTACATTGATCCCATATCGAACTACATTCTTTTGACATGTCGTTTTTTTCCCCCCCGTGAAGTACATTTTAAACCGTCGCAGACTTGCATAATACAGTTGATACCGCTTATAACATTTTTCGAAAAAAAACATCGTGACTAAACGTTGTAAGCGGGAAAACGGTTTTGACGGCAAAACTGAAATGAATTCTGATGAGCATTAGTAAAACCGGGTTTTCCTAAAAGCAGGTTTCCTGTGCCGCGTGCAACGTGTATCGCTCAGCGCGACACGCCGTTTACTCACCAATAGGAAAAGCGGTGCGACTGTCTTCCTACAGAGCGCAACATGCCTCACGCCAGCGCTTATGTCGGACGTGATCGACTGACTGACCGACAGGAAATAGAAATATTCCACAGGCTACTCAAGTGATGTGGAACTGGTCCGCGAGCCATGGGTTGGGCATATATGTTCTATATAATTCGTAAGATGAACTATTACATGAATAAATTCTATTATTCTCATACACACATTTTTCCGCATTTACTTAGGTTATGACGAAAACGCACCCACGGAGATCAGATATGCTGATTGTATTCGGCAATGCAAAAAGGGGGGGGGCATGGTTTCAATGACTGTGATCATAACTTCTGTGCATGTGACTTTACTAATGAAGCCTTCAAGCCGCATCCATGAAGAAGGATCCTGACCACACAAATATGTCAAATAGTGTGTGATTAAAAAGCCTTAAAATATATAAATTTTGGCCCTCTTTTTATTTATCGTATTGGTGAAGAACAAAAACGTACAACCTCCGGCCTGAGGGCAAAAAATTATCAGACGAGATAAAAAATTATCAGAAGCAAATAAAGTTGCGAATTATACCCAAAAACTATCAAATTCAAATGAACTTGTCAATTACTGCCAAAAAATTTCAAATACAAATACAATGGCCACAACAGACAAAATGCCCATCGAGTTGGCAGAAAAACAGATATAGCGGAATCCCGTTACAACGAACGCCAAGAAACTGATGAAATCACTTCGTTAAAACGAAATTTCGTTATAAAGGGATTCCGGATTACCTAGCATTGTTCCTATGTAAACTTATTTGAGGTATTAGAAAAGTGTTCGTTAAAACGAGAATTTCGCTATAACGGTATTCGTTAAAACGGGATTCGACTGTAGATATATATATACCTAATATCTAAACCAAGCTCTTCCACCTTTTTCCAGTTTCGAGCACTGCCTGTACCCATCATCACAAGAAGAGCACCTTCACGGTAAGTTTAGCATACGAATGCATGAAATGACGATGACTTCAATCCTTGGATGCAATTCCTCCAAGGTGTTTAATTGGAACGTTGATCAAGTGCTCGCGAGCACGAAATCGGACGTGAGCATCGAGCTCTCTGGGTACTTCAGGGAGCACCGTGGTGCTCGAGAGTAACGGGTTGAAGATGCCTGCTTTAGAAGATGCGGGTCACTGAAAAGTAATGTGTGTGTGTGTGTGTGTGTGTGCCGTGGGTTGCTCAAGTGATCTGTAAATGTGTCGCCAGCTGCTTGGGACATCTGGAACTCTGCCGCAGGTAACTTGAGTGCCGTAACTGTGTTGCGGACATATATATACAGGGTGTCCTGTAAGTGCTAATGCGGCCTTTATCTCATCAACCGTCCGTCGCAGAGGTATGATTCCAATTTAATAAATGCTCAAAAGGCGTTCAAAAATTACCCTGTACCAGTTTTGAGAGTGAAAATACAATGTGTAACAAAATAAAAAAATCTAAATTTTTATACGGTCCTCCTGTCTTCTAACTTCCAATTAGAAAGTTGTTGCCCTGTCTCTCCTGAGGCCAAAAACAAAAAAAAAATGTCTAAGTTTCTAAGCGCGATATTCGCTGAGATATTCGAATTCAAAAAACAGAAAAAGTTGGGAAAGGACAGCATAAATGAGGGAAAGCAGCGTTGTTCGTTAGTTTTTGATGTTCTTTCATAATTTCTCTCAGATTTTTGAATTCAAATATCTTAGCGAATATTTCATTAAGGAACATAGAATTTTTTTCTGTTGGCCTTAGGAGATACAGGACATCAACTTTTTAACTGGAAGTCAGAGGACAAGGGGACCGTATAAAAATTTAGATTTTTTTATTTTGTTACACACTGTATTTTGACTCTCAAAACTGGTACAGGGTGATATTTGAACGCCTTTTGAGCATTTATTAAATTGGAATCATACCTCTACGACGGATGATTGATGAGATGAAAGCATTGCCGGCACTTACAGGACACCCTGTATATATATATGGTTGATGAGATGAAGGCCGCATCAGTACTTATAAGACACCCTGTATATGAATAGCTATACAACCCTTTGCAAAATGAATGACATCTGTGGTACACACATTATTCGGATACTTTTTTTTAAGTTGGAAGTATATCTCAACATGGTTCTCCAGTAATTTGCGGTGCGTGCTGTTAGCTATGTACCCTGTATATTTGAATTGAAGTATATTTAATTGAATTAATATTATTAATATTAATTAAATATCAAAGTTAAAAGTTTGAGAGCAGATCCGGAGGCCGTTCACAAATCGAACAGCGAAATTAAATAAATTTCTACTTAATAAAATATTGATTGCAGTCCTTTGATATTACTGTATCATGTGACTGTGGTTGTTGATATTCAGCCCATTTGTAAAAAAATTGTCAATAAAATTTTATAAATTGCTTGTTTTCAAACACATAACTAATTAGTTTCATTCGTTAATTACAGCATACGAAAATGTGTAACAAAATTATTAGAGAACTTCACTTATTTCCAATTATTCTTAATAATTCCTTAATCCTAATTCAGTAAAACTGAGTGACATTAAAGAGGTAAAAATAAACCTCTATAATTATTACAATTTAAATTTTTTTGCACTAAAAAAAAAAAAAGCTTTCAATCACCAGAAAATCAAAAAAAAATCCCAAAATTTCAAATTTCTCGCTCAATTTCTTTTCAAACGGTAATGAAACATGTTCCGCGTTTTGCAGATATGAAAGGACAAACTTTTTCTACATATCACTATGGGATCTTGAAGAAAATATAAAAAGTTACATTTTGTAATTTTTTCTGTAAAAGTGCCATATATAATATGAATATTTACTTCATTTGGATCGTTTTTACAGTTTTGGCCACCACCCATGGCTGAAAAAGAAAATATCTGGGTAAAGACTCTTTCCGAACACGCTGTATACGTAAATTAATTTTTTTTTTCCCCATGAAAATATATGTGTGATAAATAAGACCGATAAATATCAAAATTATATCAATATTGTCAAATCTTAACCCTCTATCGTCCAGTATATATTTGAATATAGTTGTAAATGGTTAAAAAACCAATTTATTTTCTTCATTTTTCTGGTATTTCAGATAGTATATCTTTTAGTGTCATTTCAGTACAAATTACGGCTATATAAGTACAGTTGAGCCTCGAAAATCCGAGCCCCGAAAGTTCGATTTCCCGGATAATCCGAGACACGGAAAATTTTCGAATTTCTTTCTTGAAACCCTCGTTTCCCTGTTTTCTTTTCCCCCCAAGAGCCCAACTTCATTATTTTTTCCAGGAGTATTGTACAGTAATTTCGTTTTGAAAAGCACTATAGAGGCAGCCTCCCAACCCTATAATGGGTATTCATATAGCAGTTGTGATTCCCTCACTTACATCAACTCAACAACAAAAGTCCACGAATTTAACTATCAGAATTCCATTCTGCCGAAATTAACACGGGATATATATATAGCATGTTTTTTTTCATTCGCACAGCCAACATCATCTATAGCAGATGGCCTCCGCGCGAAGTTTTGACGTCACTGAAGAAGTCCAATTCACCTGTAGCCTTTGGATATGGCAGACTGACACATGCGATATCTCTACCTTTTTTTGCAGTTTATCCAACGACTATTATGGATGGTGTTGGCACACATCCCGCATAGGGAATTCATTACCAGAGGCGCATTTATGGTTTTGCCGCCTGTGGGAGCTACACGAATATTTTGCCGCTTTTCTCCCATTCTAGTATAATTTTCTTGACTACTACTCTTTCCTCGGAATCAAGCACCCTGTGCTACAACCCACTTTGCCCCCCCCCCCTCCACTCCTGCAAGTACACCTGTGTCTCTAAGGTCACTTTTTATTTAGTCTTTCACATGCTTGGACATTGTTTTGGTTACTCACATACTACTTGCACAAGCTCTAGGTCACTCATTGTGACTTGTTCCCTCGCTCTGTAGGTTACTCGTTTGGTCATTCACATGTTTGCTCACTCACGTGCTTACAAATTCTCTATGTCACTGTTTTGGTCACTCACTGACCTAGTTTCTTCTGTCTTTGTAGAGACGGATTTGTTCAAGGTTATACAAAAATATCGCCTTCTCCCATTCTACTAATTTTTTTCGCCACTCATTTCTTAAATTTTCCGCCCCTCTGAACTTGGTATCCCATATTTAATATCGCAATTTCCTGCACATGGTGAACCTAAGTGTGAAGGTATAATTTTATTTGAACCATATGGATGTTATTAATATCAATTACAATGGTTTTATTTATCAAGTCTGGCCTGCGGATCACCTATGGCATCGTTAGGGAATCATAGGTTTGAGAAATGCTGACGTAGACCATTTTAACTTTCAGGAGGGGGCTCGCAGAGAAGGGGGGGACAATGATATTGTCCCCTAATTGCTCACGTAAAATCACTGGAAAGTCAGTAGAAAGCTATCAGTGTCTCAAAGTCCTGGATTTCGCTGCTCTAAAAAATCTTGAAAATAGACTAAAAAATGCCCTAAAAACTTTTTTTAGGGCATTTTTTTCCAATCTTTAAGGCATTTTTCTTTCGCCCTTAGATCGAAAAAAAATGTGTTAAAGATTGGAAAAAAATGCCATCAAAATAATAAAACAGTTCCCTTTTGATAAACCGATTATATTAGGGAGCCGTAGGAAAAAGTTTTGACAGCATCAAAATCATATGTAAATTTCTCTCAAGTTTTTTTTTTCCTCCCTCGTTTAGATTCATTAAAAATAGCAATTTTTCTAATAAACAAGTTATCATTCATGTAAATAGGTTAAGAACACTGGTGTTATAGCCCCACAAGGGTCGGGCTGACCAGCTTGGGGGCATGAGACGATTCTTATTTTATTTTTTGTTTTTCCACAAGAAATTCACTACTGAGAGGCCGGTGAAGAATCTGATCGGAGGGCCCTGTTGCTCGATGTAGGGGCCACAACTACAGCACTGGAGGAGGGGGAAAATAGTTTTTTTTGCAGTAAAAAACGAAAAATGAACCTCCTTCCCGAGAAAATCTTGTGTATGCCTAATGGTTAGGAAAAATCTAAAAAAAGCATCTTTTACTTTATTTTTCAAGAAATTCAAGCATATTTTTTCATATGTGCTCAATGCATTCATGTATTTTTTAAATCTTTTTCCTTGTTAAAAAAGTGAAAAATATCGTGAAAAAATGCCAAAAAAATGTCCCAACATGGAAAAAAAATGGACAGAAAAATGCAAAAAAATGAAAATGCCATCAACATCCGGACCCTGGTCATTACCATTAATCCCATCCCCAACTCTTCTCTCTCTCTCATCTTCGCACCCTTTTCACATTCTTCGAAACACATCGTATATGGCATCTATATCTTATTCAAGAATAAAAATATCGTAAGTATGCCATTACTGCTTTTTTGTGCTTGTCTTTTTTCTTTTTTTTTTAAATAACACCAACATGTAAAGCATTTTTTATTGTTTTTCGGATAATCTTTCGAGTTTTTTGTACCTCAGATTATCGATGTTCTACTGTACAATACTTTTTTATCTAGAAAGAGTTGATTCCTTTTCAGTGTCATTTATTACGAGCTGCTGAAATTTTACGCGTTCAGAGATTTATAAAATCACGCCATATATTCGGGAAATCGAAAATAAAATTCAAGGTATTTGAATTTTATAAAATACAAATTCAAGGCAAATAGTTTTGCTAAGCAAGAGATTCAATCACAATTTTGCTGAGGAAATCATTTTGAACCAAGAGAGCTACACACACAAGAGCAACACAGCAAGATCATGGCACCATCTCTTGTTTGCAGCTGTGAAGTCTGCAGAAAATCCAACAGAGCTCTCATTTTGAACTTTTTACAGCAGCGGTGCACAACCACTTGCCCGCGGGCCAAATTGGGCCCTTCATGGGGCTCCATCTGGCCCACGAAAGTTGTTCTGGTACACACACACAACACGATAAATACCTCTGCTGATCATATCTCCTTCATAAAGATACGGGAAATCACAGGATCTATACAGGATAACGCCAATTATCATCAAAAAGGTTGTCAAATGCAAATAAACTTGTCAATTACAGTCAAAAAGTTAACAAATTCAAGTGAAGTTACCAATGACAGCCATAATAATTGTCTGAGGCTGGCATTACACTATAAAAGTTTAATAAAAAATCTTTTAGAAAACTTGAAAAAATTACATTCGCTTGAATGCAACCGATGAGCTTATTGATTACATTTTCAAGTTCTATAAAAAGAACTTTTATAAAACTTTTGTAGTGTAATCTCGGCCTATGGCAAATGAAGTTGTCAATTTCAGCCAAAAAAATTGTCGAAGGCAAGTAAAGTAGCGAATTATCGCTGAACTTGCTGAAAAATCACCAATAGTGCGAACCAGAGGACTTGTTTGTCGCAATAGGTAAAAATGTAATTCATAAAATTAATAATAACTAATATTAATAATAACTAATATTAATAATAACTAATATTTTTGAGAAATATGTGGGATGAACATGTTTATATGACTTTAGTGTGTGTGTTAATTTGATAGTCATATTACCATAATATAATTTATAAATCAAGAAAATAATCTAAATTCTTGATTTCAAAAATTCAAGTAAGCCTCGTTGAAAATACGGGACATTTTATATAAAAAGTTGGGGTGGTCAAAATTACGAGAATGTCCCGTAAAATACGGGTCATATGGTTACCCAGTATAGTATACAAGTTTTTATCAAGCGTGAGGGGCAGAAATACCGGATATTTGGAACGCGAACCGATAAGGTTGTGTGTACACCCTAGTTTTACAGCTTCTGTAGGTGCTTAGAAAGCCTGCGGTGCTCAGAGCCACCCTTACCAAACGTTAGGCCCGGTGCGAAAATAGAAGTCACGTTTCTATAAATTAACTGTAGATAACTGTAATAGGTTGCAATCATTTCTTTTGTACACAGAATGCGTCTGTATTCCTTGTTTTGATACAAATCAGGATACTTTATTCTATTCATACGTATTGCTCATTTCTTAAGCCTTCGGTGTTTGCATTTTTCATTCAAAATACTTTTATTCTATTATTTTTCTAAAGTTTAAATGTCTACATTTTCAATATAGTGAAACCCCGATATAACGATACCTTGTGGGCCAAGAAAAAATATCGTTGTAGAGGGATTATTGTTATATATCGAGACAACATTATCATCAGGCTCCACTAAATTTATGCTGTTGGCATTTCTTCTAAATCGTTGTTAGTACCAAATGCACTTATAAGTATGCATTTATTCACCGCAAAAAATTATAACTTAAATAAGTAGAATAATAAATTTCAAGTGGATGTTTTGCTCCTGAGAGTTTACCACAGGGGTGTGCAACCTTTTCAGTCCTAGGGCCAGATATGCGGTATTTTTTTCCACTCGCGGGCCGCAAACTACTGTAGGCCTATATAGGGAAACATGTGACCCTATTTTACTGGACATTCGCCCTAATTTTGGCTGTCCTGACCTATATATAAATCTATTGTCCCGTATTTTCTCAATGAAGCTTACTTGAATTTTATTCTTTACTGAAATCAAGGGTTGAGATAATTTTTATAACTTATGAGTTGTACTACGATATAATTATGACTAATCATAAAACATCTAGTTTTACTGCCCAGATTGCTTTCAAGTCCAGTCTTTGTGTACTCTCTGATAAACTAAGGTTTTTATTTTTCATATTAATCTCAATAGCAATTATTTTTTGATAGCAACACAGCTTTTCAATCCCGATCCCTGGAGTTTTTGTTTCATTCCTAAAGTTGAAAAAAATGGTCTTGTTTCCATTAATTCTTTCTTTTAGCCGACAATAACTCGATCATATCACTAGGTAGGAATTCAAATTTTGCTTCCAGTACTGTTATCCCTGTCGTCTATTTCTTGCGATTTGATTTAACAACTAAACATTTTGAGGATCTTAGATCAAAATCATTAAGAATTTTTTTTGACCCCACATGATATACATACACTGTAGTTTATAGTTATTTTTCTTTCATATCTCTTATGTTCTTATAACACCAGTGTTCCAATTTCAATAATTTACTTGCAGGTTTTCTATGCGAGCCAATGAGAGAGATTTGGACTTTTATTTAAACTCTGAAACAACTTTGTGTGATTACGTGGAACGTTTCTAGTTGAGTCCGTATGTCTTCAGAATTATAAGCTGCACTAAGATAGTGCATTTAAATTATTGTATTCCCTGCAGAATTATGCAAATTTTCGAAATGCACAACATTTTTTCCAAATTTTTTATCATTTGCACCTTTAAATCTCATGACTTTTTTCTTTAACCCACAGATCGGGACTCATTTATACAAAAAATACTCCGAGTTATTATTTCTAATCTGAATTAGTATCGTTTATGTATGAGTAAAATACAATAACACGAGTTCCCAAATTGTGTTCCGTGGCATCCAAAGCAGTAAAACCTTTCATTGATATTACAATAAAAAATGTTTTTTGGAAAAATATTACTGTTTGTTGGGTCGAGTAGTCGACCCAACAAATGACCAATAACCATGATGGTTATATACGAGACTGTTGTTAACAGTCTCGCATATAACCATCATAGATTCCAAACGTTGGAAACCTGAGTTGTAGGTATGATTTTACGGTTAAATTCCTAAAACCGCGAACTGATAAAATTCCAAAAAATGCTTGTAAAAACACCGTTTACACACATTCCGGACTTTTAACAAATTATTTACCAATCGGTAAAAGAACGTTTTCTTCAACTAGTGATTGAGGGAACTCACGTTTTTAGAACTTCGTAAACAATTCATCATTATCAACCTATTAGGATTGAAAATACCAACTATTTGATAATCAATTAATATAGTTAACACTCTATGATCCAGTGCATATTTGAATATGTATGATAAATACATGGCCAAAAAAAACACATTATACCAATTTCTTTTCTCAATGTTTTTTGTTTTTTTTTTTGGTATTTTGGAAAGTACATCTTTTACCGTCGTTTTCAATACAAAAGGCGGCTATGTGAGTACAATACTAGTTGATTCCTTATCGGTATCATTTTTTGACAGCTGCTAAAATTTTTGCGTTTATCTATATATATGTAATAGCATGTCCTGACTGATTCATCATCGCCGCACTGAAACCGCTGAAGCTATAAATATCAAATTTTGTCAATAGTTTTTTTTATGACGTAAAGACTCACTAAGAAGGGGTTTTTCGAAATTCGGCCCCTAAGAAGGTTCAAAGGTAACATAAAGAAATCATGCCAAGCCGAAACCAGTGAATCTAGTCATGAAATTTGGTCGGAAGTTTCGCTTCATGACGTAAACACTAATGAGAAGGGATTTTTAGAAATTCAGTCCCTAAGAAGATCAAAAGGGGGTTCAAAGGTAACATATAAAGAAATCATGCTGAGCCGAAACCACTGAATCTATAGATTCATGGCATTTATCTCTCTCTCTGTTTTATTTATTAATTGAGAAGGGGTTTTTCGAAATTCGACCCGCCTAACGGCTGTATTCACCGACAGAGTTTAACCGGTGATTCCAGTTAAACTCTGTCGGTGAATACAGCCGTAAGAGGATCATAAGGAGGTGCAAAGGCAGCATTCATAAAATTTATCAGAAGTCTTATTTCGCGATGTATAAACTATCTAAGAAGCGTTTTTTCGAAATTCGGGGGGGGGGGTCATAAAGTGGTTCAATAAGGGGGATCATGTGGAAAAACCACGGAGAGCCGAAACCGCTGAAGTTATAAATATGAAATTTTGTTAGTATTTTTGTATTTAATGCACTCACTGAGAAGGGATTTTTCAAGAATTGGATCCTTGCGGGAGGCGCCTCAAAGGTTATATGGAGCTCATCAATGAGCTGATATTAAATTTAGTCAGTATTACATTTTATAATGTGCATACCTTGGGAGATGAAGTTTCAGAGGGGTTCAAATGTTATACGGGGGAAATCCTCGACGAATAGTTTTCAGATTATCAAATATACGCGAGCGAAGCCGCGGGTTACAGCTAGTAGTTTCATAAAATCTAATCAAATTAAGGGAATCGGAAATAAAATTCAAGGAAAGATAACTACTCAACTTTGTTAATTAGGATTTTATCTGTTTAAAGAAAATCTGTTTGCTGTAAAATAAATGCAAACTGTATGTTTTACCCTTATTAACAATTTTAGTCAATTAAACAATCCTCTCTTATTAATTAAATTGCTGTGTTTCAATTAAAAATATGCTAACAGCACCAATTTACAACTGTTTTTGTAAAAAAAAGTCTCAATACGTTTCACAGGGGTGAAACATACGTAGAATGTTAATTAAACACTTATTAACTAACAGTGACGTTGTTTTTAAACGTTCCCATTTAAATTTTACTAGCTGGCTTCGGTAAATCCCAGATTTTACAGGTGGCAAAGAAATTCATGTTTGGCTCTTAGTCATTCTGATGTCTGTTAATCCTCAAGACTTGCTATTACGGGTAAACAAACTTCTCGCCTTACCATTAAATTCATCCACTCTGGAGCCCATAAACAAATGCAAAAAACATCAATTAAATTACTCATCAGAAATTCTGGACATCTTTTATAACGAGTGAAACTACATACGTTCATGTAAAAGTGATTTTGAATTGTAAAAATTACTAGAGCTAATCCGTGTAGGTGCTGTAAGGCTACGATTGAATGACAAAGTGTACCACGAGCTAAGCATGTAAGATTTTTCTTAAAGCGGATGCTCAGTTTCCGCTGTTTCATATACTACTAGAAGTAGTATTGTCAATACAACAAACACCCCGTATCAAAGATCAGTAAACGAGCAAACGCATCCAGCGTGAAATTGACAATAGCAAAAAATAATATTAAAAAACCCAACGTCGAGCCGATCCTTTCCCGAAATCAGTTGAAAACCGACGAAGCGTTCTTGTTTCATTTTTTATTTTGTTTACGTGAGCGGGAGTGTCCTCTGGAAATTAGAGTATATCACTACAGAGAATATCCTGAATTAATTCTCAAGGTTGAGAATACAAGAGCAGCTATAAAGTTATTCCAATGAACAATAATAATATAGTGGTCAAGTTATCAAATCCTTTTTATCTCTGTTAATTGTTTTGAATACGTGAAGATTTGCATTGAGTCGTAGGTATACGAAATAAATGTTTTCCGATAACCTTGATTTTTCTGCACTGAAAAATTTAATGTTTGCAGCATATAAATAAATTTTCTCTACTAAGTGTTTATTGAAGTTAGCATGTAGTAACAAATGTTATCATTTGTTAGATAAAATATCGTGATTCGTCTTTTCCGCTCATTCTTATTATAGATCAATTAATCGATTTAATACCCTGTTCAGAGATGTCATACCTATAAAATGTAGATCAGGCATCTTCAACCCGTTGCTCGCGAGCACCACGTGCTCCCTGAAGTACCCAGAGTGCTTGAAGGTCTTGTCCGATTTCGTGCTCGCGAGCACTTGATCAACGTTCCAATTAAACCACCTTGTACAAATTGCATTCAAGGATTGAAATCATCCTGATTTCATTTTTTGCATACGGCGACTAATTAGACCGGGACCTACAATTTATTGCCGATTCCGAACGGCAGCGTTCGACATTTTTGGTAATTTTTTTATACTCATCGAGAGGTTGGTGAGCTAACCCCTCGATGTGGGACTCCCTGTGGTAGCAATCTTTTTCTGTGGTATTTCTTAAAAATACGAAACGTCTGGCGTCCCTAAATGAGAAATGATGAAGAATGAGTGGCACGTGTAAGAGTCATTATTTTGGGAAGTGGAACGTGTATAATTTATGGTCTTGATAGTGGCATGGGCTAAAAAAAGGTTGGCAACCACACCAGTGCAGATTGTTTCTTAGAATTCGGCTATACCTTTGGACATACCTTTTCGTCCGTTGCAGTGAATTGGTTTCATTGAAATTCCAACCATATATTTTAATAGTTGTTAGCCAGTAGCATGGGGTGACCCGCCATGTAACATGTAAATGTGTTTAGAGCCATGGATAATCTGAAACTTTTTGCAGGAAATGCTTAGATTTCCAAGCTCTAATTCTAAACGATGAAGAATTGATGCGGAATATTTATACATAGTTGAACTTGATTAGAGTTATTTTATTCATGCTTCTCTTATATAGTCCTTATACTGGTTATTCATTATCTGAAGGTAAGTGTGGTTGATTTTCGGGTGTATTAAAGGGTTTAGGGTACTTTGGCTTATTATGAGATTAGAATCTTCTCAATTTCTACGATGGAAGTTCCTGTTCGTTTTGATACGCCATTCTAAAGAATGACGAGTTAAATAAAAGGTACTTCTTAAGCTTTTTTTATTTTCTTAAGGTGCAACATAAGGTACTTTTTTGTATGCTTTTTGCCTACTTGAAAACCAAAAAAAGTTATAACCAAAACTACCGGAGAAAACATTTATCTGCAAATTCAAGTTCTGCAAGCATTTGGAGACATGTATACGTAAGAACAGTGTTTCCCAACATTTTTCAGCCCATGGCCCCCACTTTGGCCCATATTTTCTTCTCGTGGTCCCCTCCAATATTACCCGGGGCCCTCCCTACCCTCATTCTCCCTACCCTCATTCAAGAGCGAAACCCTTTACACTTATCGAATTTTATCAAAACTAAATTTATAAAGGACAAAAATTTTATAAATAAGATCAATGTCTGGAACCCTGGGCCAGGCAGGGATGCAGATGGTGGGTGATCATCGCTCAGAAGAGTCGAATTATATTGAGGAAAAATGGGTCTGCGTGTGAAATAAGGGACAATCGCATAGGCGTATAGGTTAAAGCTGTGCTTCTCAAACTTTTGTGGTCCCACGGTTTAGTTCATCCGCGGCTTCCCAATAGTCCGGTAGATATTCTACATCCATAAAAGAACCATTTCCCATTTCCAAGCACTGAGAACAGGAACACATCAATATCGCCAGCATGCCGTGACGCCTCTGACAAATGTTGACGACGCACACTTTGAGAACTACGGGTGTAAAGTTATTAGAAATATTGGAAGGGCTCAGAATTATTAAAGAGGGGGGGGGGGCCCTCAAACTTAATATTCCCATAGGTTACTATGGAGATGGTGGCAAATGTTTGGGGGGGGGAAACTCGGGTTCATGGGCCAGCTACAAGTTTACTCCCATGGGGACAATCCAATGAACCTACACAATAAACCGACCCTCCCGACACATCATCCTGGGTTCGGGCCTACCCTGGGCTACAGTTCAATGAGCTTCCTTCTTCTGGGAGTTTTATGCATGGCCGTCTAAAAATCGTGGGTCCCCGAGCAAAGTGATGTTATGGAGCCCCCATAGTCTTAGCTGAGAAAGTAACAGCTTACATATTTACACACTTACATCTGAAAATAATAATACCAAATCTCGTCTTGTAGGCCTCCCAAGGATATGAAGCCTCATGTCATGCCCACATACTACCATTTGTTAAGATGGCCCTGGTTCTATGTACAGCTATTCTGGATTCCGAAAGTAGTCACCATTTCTTCCCACCATATTTCATTTGACAGAACAGCTTCATTTCTTCACAGCTCTAACAAGTACAAAATGTACGAGAAAAAGTCGTAATACATATCTTCAATCAACATACATATTGGGTGTTTTTACAAGTCGAAATCAACAGTATATATATGTACTGTCAGATTGTGTACTTTATTTTATACTATACTTATCTTATAAACCAGTGTTTCTCAACCTATGGTCTGCGGACCAGAGGTGGCCCACGACGATGGTATGAGTGATACACAGTCAGACCCGGTAATTTAATAAAGCGAAACAATGTCACTCTCCCCTGTTCATACGAAGTACGAAAGCCTAGATAGCCAAGCGGAGATGAAGATTAATTCGGAAAGAAAATTCCCGTTCCTTTGTGGGGAATGGGAATTTTCTTTCCGAATTCATCTTAACCTCCGCTTGATTATCCAGGATTTCGTACTTCGACAATTTAATTCTCACTGAATGAAAAATTATACAACCATTGTAATTGATATTAGTAATATCCATGTGGGTTCAATTGAAAATTTACCTTCATACTTAGGTTTACTATGCATCATTGAAGAAAATGCGGGAAATTGCGATCGTAAATACGGGATATCACTAAATTTAGCAAAAAAGTGCAATTCATTGTCTTAAATGCAGTTTTCTAATTACTTCTAAAATCGCTGAGAGGGGATAAAGAGCTGCTTCAAATCACAATAAACATAATGTATTTTACGAAAAATATATTCAAATGATCGGATGACCATATTTCATTGAGGAAAATACGGTAAAGTGGGATCTTAAATAAAGTGAAATACGAGACATAACCAGTTATCACCAAAATGTTTCCGGAAGTAGGCACAATTACTAATTTTTATTAAAATTGCGGAAAAACTGCGGAAAAAAACGTTGAACCTGACAAATATGTGAAATGAATATCTATATTTTCTGCCACATAATTATCATAATATAATTTACATACTGTTTTTTTAAAACGCTGTGTATTCACGACTTCTCACAACACGAGACAAATGTATAAAAAGAATCGGAACAACCAAAATTACAGGAATATCCCGTAATATGAGACAAGTGGTCCTTAAAATTGTTTCCGACATTTTACTGGTCCTTGGGTTCAGAAAGATTGAGAAACTCTGTTATAAACAATACTGCTGTTGTTTTGCGTAACATACACTCAGGGGCGAGTCAAGAAAAAATTTATACCCGTGCGGGACGTATTTTTGGCGCCCCTGCCAACATTTATTTTTTTTGGTCAGCAAAGCTTTTTTTGCCCTTTCAATTCAGATTTGCCCTCGCCCCCTCGCATAGACTGTACTTACTATTTCATGTTAATTGATTTTTATAGTGATATTTTGAGGCGTGGGGGAGCGAATTAGTGAAATCTTTTGTAATTCCATAATATAATGTGTCGTATAAGTATAGAGATGCTTTTTGAATAAAATAAGAACGGAGGCATTAGTCAAAAGAAATTTAACACACAACTGTATAATTGACTAACATACTAATTCGCCATTTATAACACGCTTCAAAAAAAATTCCAACTAGAATTTCATTTAAAAAAAGCGGGGCCGTAGCAGAAAGTATAAAGACTTTTTTTTCACAACGGCACAGGGATTAGATAGTTTTGACCCGTTTTTTACAAATAACTTTTAAAATTTCATTGGACATACTGTTAATTTATTTACGTAAATTTTTTTTGGATCAATTAGGGGAGGAGTTTTTGCCTAATAGGGTTGCCAATAAATGGAATAGCTTACCTCCGGGGGTTGTGAACAGGGCCGCAACTAGATACTTTGGCAGCCGGGGCAAGAACGCATTTTTGCACCCACACCTAATGTAGAAGAAGCAGTTAAAGGGTGCATTCGGTGCCCCCCTTCCGTCAGCACCCGGTGCACAAGACCCACCTGTTCTTCCTAGTTGCGGCCCTGATTATGAATTTTAACACTATTGACACGTTTAAAAAGAATTACGATAAACATAGTGGGATAAATCTCCATTTTCCATTTTTTAAATATAGGGTGATTCAGAAAGGATGAGAAAAACTTTAAGAGGTGATAGTACACACCAATACAAACAATTGTCATCAAAGAATGCATGGTCTAACGTGAAACGCTAACGCGTTTCGAAATGGCCGCTCCGCAAACGTTAAAACGGCATTCCTGTTGAAATTTATCGGGAGAAAAAAAACACCACATGAATGCAAATGTAACCTGGGGAAGAAGAAGAAACCGTATGCAATTCTGCGTCACAGTGAATAAAAGGCGCGGACGCCAGCCCCTGTGAAGTTATTCCAGCGTGCAACCGTTCTAACAGTTGTAACGTACGGGATGGCGTCCGCGACTTTCTTTTCCCCAAGTTGCATTTGCATGCATGCTGTTCTTTTTCTCCTGATAAATTTCAACAGGGATGCCGTTTTAACGTTTGCGGAGTGGCCGTTTCGAAACGCGTTTGCGTTTCATGTTAGACCACGCATTATCTGATGACGATTGTATGTATTGGTATATGCTATCACCTCTTAAAGTTTTTCCCATCTTTTCTGAATCACCCCGTATATTTATGAGATGCACTAAGACTGTTTGATTCAAGATACGAGTTGTTCATGATGCGAGTAACTTTCATGATGAATAGTTGTGGTGTCACTGCATTATGTTATACATAATTCCGACAATGAAAAAAAAAATTTTAAAAATGTCTGCCTTTTATATTAACGTTTGATCACCGTTTTTCACACATCTGTAATAGAAAGTACGCATTTAACGCAAACATTTACATTAAAAATTGAATCCAAATAGCTAAGTTTAATGTTTTACTCGTAGTATTCAAATAGAATCAGATGAAACTACAGTAGGCTATTCATTTGTGCAATTTGAACTTCATCATAAAAACCCATCTTTTCATACAATTTTCAAAGAATTTTTTTTTGAATATTCACGTCAAATTTGTGAAAAGAGATTTTGTATATTTTATCCTATTGGGCATGAAACACCGTTCATAATAATCATAGAACGTGACTTTAATGATTAATTACATAATGTGTATCCGAGTCTTATACGCCCTTTTTATAAAATATTTTGCGATGCATAAATTTATGTATTTTATCAAACTGAGTGGAAAAAATTCTCCAATGCCATATAGAAGAATATTTGATAAATCGATCAAATACAATACAAAATCAGAAACCACAAAAAAGGCAAATTACCCAATAAGGTAGCTGGGACAAAATAAAGAAAAAAGGAAAAAAAACCAATGTAAATAAAGAAATAATATTGGTTTTATATTGATTGTCATTTATAATTTCCAGAAATGATGATAACCACGTCATTCATATATAGTCATCCTGCTGCTTTATTACCGTATGATTAATGTAGCGTAGGAAAATCTTAGCATACTTACTAGTCATAAAAGTCCGTGATTATACTATATACCACTAAGAGAGAGAACAGTGTTTGAAATCCTTATGGGATTTAAACTTTAGGAGGAGTGTGTGAGAGTTGTTTTTATATATCCCGTACACCAACTGTATTCAAGTGCCTCCAGAAGAAAAAATAAGTTTAGGGTCCGTCTTAAGAGCATCATGGGTCCCCGGGCCAAGTGATTTTTTTGAGTCCCTACCTGGCAAATTCTCGAAAATTTGAACAGGTTCTCATTTTTGCGAAGCCCCTCTTCTCTTGAAGCCCCCGGGCCGTGCCCGGGTGGGCCCATGCGTTAAGACGGCACTGTTTAGGTCAGGTTAGATTAAATAAGTTTTAGGTTAGGACCTGGGAGCTCGGATCAATCTACACGTTTACTACGCAAATATACAACAAGCCGAGTTAAGTCGAATTTAGGAAGTACATTTAACTAAGTGGAAAAGTGTACTCAAATTCCATGCATCACCGTGCTTTGGCGTCGCCCTCAGAAGAAGAGGATCCTGAATCGTAAAAGTGTACTGGAGCCCCATCATACACAAACTACGCATGACCTGATTTGCACCTTGTTCGTCCCACGCATTAGTAATAAATACTCTTGCATGATGTAAGTTTATCGAATTTATCTTTTCTTGCACAATGAGTGAAGTCCTTAGGTTCCACCGCAATTATTATCCATCTCGACGTGTGCAATCCAACCTATTTTTTATTCAAAGAATTCACGATCACCCTCCTATGTGTTGCATTTTCAACACATGCAATGTATTCAGTAACATGTCTAGACTGACCTAAAAATAACAACAGGTTTGTCGTAATTATGCATCACCGGACAAAAAAAGGCATAGTAAAAATATCGGACAGCTATTGCGTGTTCTAGTCCAAAAAATTTCTACTCAATGACTCATTTGACCGGAATTCAAAATTTCATTAGGGACAACAGTACAAAAACCTAGTCATCAAACTCTCAGTGAAGTACAATTTAAGGAATACTTTCCATTATTCTAGCAGAACCTAAAAGTGTCACAAGCGTTGTTTTGTGATCTCTTCAACTGTAGGCGGAGAAATCAAAGCAACAATAATAAAACCTGCGTACTAGTTTCATGTATGAGTCAAAAGAGTACAATTCAATCATAATAGTATATATATATAAAAGCATGGCCTTCCAGCACGAAAGCTGTAATATTATTCCGGAAATACTTCTAACAGCGACTAAATTGTATTTAATGGACAGACCTTGCCATTCTTTCACAAAATTTTTGTCTGAAATCCCACGCACATACACACGCAAAAAAAGTAAAACTGGCTATTTATCAGTATAATATCGTTGATATCGTTCATTTTTCTAAATTGTTGAGCCATGGGAAGCCATTGATAACGTGTCAAGGTCCGATGATACCATAAATTGTCAAACCGGAGTTGAAATGTTTTTCAAAGTGGGAGTGGACACACAGCCACCCTTAAGGGTGCGAGTCCCACACTTTGAGAGCCCCCTCCCACACTCACGGTAAATTATATTGAAGGCTTTCATCAATTCTGAAATTATTTCTGGCATTAATTCGGTATTCTCATCAATTCTGGAGTTACAGTTGAATCCCGTTTTAACGAAAACATTTCTAATTCCCCCAGGTAAGTTTACATAGGAACAATGTAAAAACCTGGAATTCCTTTAGAGCAAAATTTCGTTATAACGAAGTGATTTAACAGGTCTCTTGGAGTTCGTTATAACGGGATTCGCGACTGTATTACTTTCATTAAACCTGAATATTCATCAATTTTTGAATTTTTTCACCATTAATTTAGAATTTTTATCAATTCCGGAGTTTTTTCTCTAGATAGTTCCGAATTTAGAATGGTGCTGGAAATTCTCAAGTCTAAAATTTTCATTTGTGTTTCAAAAATTTCTGTACGGAATTTTCTCAGCATGCCTTCATATTCTGAAATGATGGATGCTGATTTCCCCTTCCCCTAAAAAATATATAAAATCGGGGCGAAGGGGTCCTACACTCTTATTTGGTGCCCCGAAATTGTTGACACCCAGTAGGTCTCGCTATTATATTCGCACCGGGGCCCCGCGTCTGTTAAGGGCGGCCCTGAGTGGACATAGAAATACGCTCGTATTTTGTACTTTCGAGTGAATTAATTGTAAATTTAATTCTATATATAAGGGTGCATAGGTAACAGGACGTATGATATTTTACTGGCGAACCGTTGATCGTAGAGGCATACTTCTAATTAGAAAGTATCTAAATAACGTTTATAGTACTCAGATATGTTATTCATGTTGCAAGGGATTGTATAGTTATTAAAATAAAAATGTTAACTTTCTATACGGACACCCTGTGCTCAAAAACCCAACTGGAAGGTTGTTGCCCTGTCTGTCCTGATGCCAACAAAAAAAATCCACGTTTCTAAGTGCAATATTTACTGAGATATTCGAATTCGAAAAACTGAGGGAAATTGGGAAAAACAGCATTAAGTGTGGGTAACACGGTTTATATACTCCGTACTTAAAAAAAACCTCTCTTTTCTCCAACTTTCTTCCATTTTTTTTATGTTATATCTCAGTTCCGGCTGAGGGAGCCACCGCCAAATGCCATGGACGGAGTGGGGGGGGAGGGGGCTGTTTGCAAGTCTCGATACTCATATTTTACATATGGCATATATTTCGATTGATTGAGGGCGCGGGTAGCCCAGGTCGCTAAGATACTCGCCAAAAGTACGAAAGGTTGTTCGATGTAAGTTCGATACCCGGTTCGTCATTGTCAGAAACTCCCCTGACGCGGGGGCACAACACAAGCGGCCACATGATCACGGAAAAAGTTTGCTACCGCAGAAAGTCCTACGCCTAGGGGGTTAGCGCACCAACCTCTCGGTGTGTATAAAAAAAAAGACTGCCATTCGGAATCGGCAAAAAATTGTAGGTCCCGCTCAAACTAGCCTTCGTGTGCAGGAAATGACTGTGGTGCGACAAAAATGGTCAATTATTTTAAATTGATTGAATTTTCAAAGATATAGTTTGATGGAGTTTTAAGCTCTGTCAAGCAGTTCAAACAAAAACTGTATTCGTAGTTTATGTATTTTAAGAACCCTGTTATATTTTACGGTCTTGGATCCACATCCTGCAGCAGGGTCCCTATGCTAGGATCATTGGTGGACCCGGGATGAGATTTTTCGCACGCGTGGTGGGGAATTATACAGGCTATCCCAAATTGTTTGTGCAACGAATATCTCTTCAACCGTTGACTTCAGAGAACCATACTTCCAGTTACAAACTTTTTCAAATGTACGGTTACTCAAAAAATCTTAAATTTCTCAAGGGGTAGTATACATGGAAAAAAGATATATATCTACATAAATCAAATTTTTATGTGGACCCTGTGTGATAGAACTTTCAATCACAGTGAAATGTAAATGCGGCTCTAAGAAGTCATTTACAAAAAAAAAAAATCCGTTTTTTAATGCATTATTAACGGAAACTTTGAAGTTTCGCCAATTTTATCGCCAATGATTGAGGGTGTGGTTCATAAATTGCGAAACGTGAATAAAATTCAAAATTGTAAGAATTCTGTAATTGTCAAAAATTTTAATTGTTATTTATTGTGAACAAAAAAAAAATAAAATCGTTGAGTTCATTTTATTTATGTACAGTCCCTAAAAATAGCAATTTCTGAGCGAATGAAAACTTGCCAACACAGTGATAAGTTTCCAAAAAATGGTTATTTTATATATTTAATATCTCGATAATTAATATACATTTACAAATATGAAATTTTTTGCAAACGACTTTTCAGAGCGGGATCTACATTTCAAGAACTGGACGTTCTAGCACACGGAGACTGTATAAAAAAATTATTATTATTATTATTATTGTATATCACCCCTCGAGCAAATTTTGAGATTTTAAGTAACTGCACGTCATTTTTGAAAACTTTTTGTAATTAAAAGTATGTTTCTAAAGTCAACGGATGCAGAGATATCCACTGTGCAAACAATTCGGGACAGCCTGTAGAGGAAAAACAACAAAACAAGGTAAGGATCGTCTTGGGTCCCTGCGCCGGACATCAGTCAGTCTCACCCTTGTGGGGGTCCATGGCAGTCCTTTGTCACTAACTCTAACACCTGTCTGTGTCCGGCCCTATTGAAGATGTTTGAAATTATATCTATGGAATGTAGCATACAGTGAGACCTGGCTTCAACGATACTCGATATAACGATAAATCCTGTACAACGATATTTTTCAAGTCTTGTTTGGAAATGTCTGTACTCTATAACGTTAAAGTGCTGCTTTCGATGTAACGATAATACCTCTACAATTATATTTTTTCTTGGTCCACACAGTATCGTTGTATCTCGAGGTTTCACTGTATAAAAAAATTGAACGTTAAGCAGTTTTGATTGCAAGGTGAGATTTGATCTTTACAGATAATTCACCGGAAAATTTTCCCGAAGAGTTTCCTCCCCATGGAGCCCATATTTTCTTGTCCGTTATTTACTGTATTTGGTTTTTTTTACCTCTATCGTGGGGCCACTTGTTTTAAGGTACGGTTTTCTGTGAAAAATGCTGAGTAGCTCTCTTAGCAGGCGTGGATCCAGATCAATATGTTGGGGACAGTGAATTAGTGAGACTAAATGGCGTACGGTGAATATACTGTATGTATCTCATATTTTACGGGACAGAACCATTATTTTCCATCGTAGGCTGTACCCAGCTCTTTTGGATTCACGCCTGTCTCTTAGAGAGGTTTTACTGTATATATATACAGGGTGATTCTAAATTCATGGGACAAACTTTAAGAGGTGATATAAGACTCCTAAACAGGCATTTTTGGTCATAGAATTTGGGGTCGAATCGCAATATCAACGGCTGTAGAGGGTGGTTTTTAGATAGTGCACAACAGCACTCCACCAAAAGCAAATATCATATTTTCTGACGGATTTGCTGCAATAAGTGCAATAGACCATTTGAGGGTGCAGGGTATTGTAATGTGGTAGGCCTTCCATGGCGCAACCTGGGTAACACAAATTCTACCTTCTACCACAAGTCATTATACCGCTTGATCATTATTTGACGCAGCATAACTTTGTTGGCCTTACTGAAATAAAAAAACTCCAATCCGAAGGTGCTGCATATGCACTCTCGTATGGTTGACAGCACATATCGCAGCAAATCCATCGGAAAAATGTGATATTTGTTTTAATTGAAGTGCTGTTGAGGACTCTCTAAAAACACCCTCTACCACCTTTGTTATTGCGATTAGACCATTATTTTGATTTTAAAAAGTGTATTTTTATTGAGTACATTCTATTATCAAAAATGCTTGTTTAGGTGTATTATGTCACCTCTTGAAGTTTGTCCCATGAATTTAGAATCATCCTGCATAAAAGAACCAGTTCAAAGCCTAAAAATTGGCACACAAATCAATATCTCCAGCTCGCCGCGACTCCCCTGGCAAAGGTTGACGATGCCCCTAGGAACCGCGACGCACACTTTGACAAACACTGCCATAAATCACTGAAAAGGCCCTGATTAAACACAATTATGAGGTTTGTAATTTTTGTCTAACTCACTTTGAGAGATACCCACTGTCATTAAACCTCTACTGATGAGGTATTGATGAGATATCTCACCTTTTTAAAAGCCTTTTATTTTAGCAATGACAAGACAGGGAATCTAGCGATTTCTGCTGTGCCTGTTAAAGGCTTAAAAATATTTTTAAAAAGTCATGCTTATAGAAAATGAGTCGGTAATTTTCCTCTTATTCAATTTTTTTCAGTTCCCGGTCACAATTAGTTCGAATTAGCGGGGTTTAACTAAACTAGTTGTTTTTACTATACTTAGTATCGTATCGCTTTATGTGCACATGCGAATAAAATTCTTTAGGTAAATCAAAATGATATCTAAGAATTTTAAAACGTGTATTTTTACTGAGTACTTTTCTTTCTTGGCTGCTATGTAAGTCTCGAGAAGAAAGGTTGAATTTTTATGCAGCATAAATCAAACCAATAATCAGTCGAAATGAACATTTTCCTCAGACTAATAAATGCAATTTTTTGATCGTTTATGGATGATAAAAAATCACAGTTTTCACTTAAGTTTTCCAAGGAAAATAAATTCTTTTAAATACTTTTGTGCAATATGGTGAAATTCGGTATGCACGTTATACCTATGTTTCGGGACCATCATTAAAGTGGATTTGACGAGAATACCTCGGATTCAATCATCATCCGCCCCATGCTCCAACCTGGGATCCTGAGATGAATCTAATTATTTTTTTTCACCATAAATTTACTATAGAAGGGTTAATGGAAAAACCTGGCTCCTAGACACACACTAAAGATCCTGAATATGGAAGCCCTGTTCTGCTCTTTGATGAAACTTAAGTATTGTATCAAGCTCTTTCATCAACCCAATTAAAATGACATTTTCCAATGTTAAATATATAATTGGAACTTACAGAATTATTAATTAGTTTTCAGAAAAATTAAAGATTAGTTAGTGAGAATTCGAAACTGGATAAACAAAATGGATATCACCATACTGAAATTATGGGTTTTTAGATTCCACAAAAAAAAATAATCCAATACTTACCATGACACTTTGTATTGAATATTTTCCAACTGCTTCTGAGTTTTCCATGACTTACTTTTTTGCTGCCAGTTACAATGTGAAACAGTTAAAGTTACATTGAGTGTATAATTTTGTACGTGTTCATTTTACGATGTTTCATGATGTTATTATTCGCATTAAACTAAAACATTTTAAAGGCTATCGGAAGATAGAGTTTGAAATATTGTGTCTATATGTATAGAGGAAAATTTTTCAGAACAGCGAAAACAGGTCCTATTGAAGGCTCTTCAGAGAGATTTTGTTATATTTCATTCGAATCACTTGTGATTTACTGGCAATGACATCATTACCCAAGAATGCTCATCCATTTCTTTTGGCACAATACAATGAACAACCACAAAAAAAATTCTTATCTTTGGTTATGTTGATTGCTAGAAATAGCATCTTTTTGAAACTAATATTTAAGAAAACATCACTAAGATATATGAATAAAAATAATTGTATTCTTCACTAAGTATTTAATCTCAGAAATATTTGGAATCTTTTCTAAAAATCTTAAATGAAAACTACACCAAAAGTGAAGTTTTTGAACTTTGAGTTTTTTAAATGACTAAAAATTTTTAATCATGAAAAATTTTAATTTTCATCAACGAAAATGAATATTGAACATAATTTAAATTATTACAGTTTTGCTACCTGTTTGGGACTGTGTTGATGAATGCTAGTCTTTGAATGGTAGTCTTTCCTCACACACACAGTATTAACTTTCTGGAAGTGATCATATCTACAATATACTTACTGTAAGTGTTCAATAAGCCTATTATATTCCTCACAAGTTGCAATGTGTTGACTAACTTACCCTTTGTCCAGGCCCGTCATTTCAACTTTTTTCAGGAGGAGGAGGGCAAAGAACGTATAATCAATATATGTATATCGTATATATGCCACCTTGTTTGTCCATTTCTATTGTATTTTTTAAATTTTATTAAAAGACAATTTTGTAAAAGATCCCTTCAATGATGGGCCAGCCTTCGTCTCATATATTCACTAACTGCTCCGATATTCTTCGGAAAATAACGAGTTACGAGAAATTTTAAGATTTATGGTGGATTTTTACAAATGTGTGACATCGTGTATCAACATAACTAATTTTTGTATAACATGATAGCGTATAATCGTAGACAAACTCACCTGTGAAGCACCGCCTTATCGAAATGCATATCTATTTCGCTTTCTCATGGGTTACAGATTCCAATATAGACCAAATTGTATGTAGAATTATAAATAACGAGTTTGTGTGTCAATTTTTTTGTGTCCAAAACACCGTTGTGGCCACAGATTTCTGAAACACATGCACTTGTTCACAACTGTCGATGAAACACTTTTATTGAAATCAAAATAATCCCAATAGTTTGATGTCACCAAAGAAAAGAAATTATATCACTGTGGAAATTGTAATGTTGAGGTATTTCTATCCTTGTAATATATCACACATGGTCATAATCAGTTTTTTCTTTCACTCGCGAACCCACTTATCCATGTACCCGATAGATACTAGTCCAAAGTAGTCGGCAACACTTTTGATTCTCGTTACCAGTGGAAGAGTTATGGTTATGGTGATACTAAGCCACCTGGTGGTCAGTACCGAAATCTGTCCACTGTCAAAATTGCGGGGTCACTGACAGAGAGAGATGGAAAGAACTACCTGCTAGTGATGGCACTTGTTTATTGACGGTATGTGAGGAGGAATGGCTCACATCCGGATGGTGTTTTGTGTTGAACAAGCGGAAATGAGAATGCTCGAATACATCGTTCAGTCGGGCACGTGCATACGTCATATCCGGTTCTATTAAGAGTGCCTCATCGCTAAATTCTTTGTCGTGTAATGAGCAAAACAGCTGAGAGAGCTCTCAGTTTTTGATATATGATGGTATGGAATAGTCTTCTCTCGTTTCGGTTACTGTTCGAGTGACATACTACGCTATTTCCAGGATGTAAAATGAGAAATCGCCAGGGCAATAGGTGGCATAAGCACATTCACTTTTTTGCCCCAGTTCTTCTTGTCAATGAAATAATTTATATCTCTGACCATGTTCCGAGGAATTGATAGCACTGCGATACACCTATTAAACAATGTCTTTGTAATCGGGCGTGAGATTGTATTCATTCAAATTTCCAGCTCTGCTTCAGGAAATTTATGAAAGTTGACTATTAGGAAATTCCGGTTTGGGGTCCAGTCATACTTATGTATTAACCTAGCTATTCATAATGGGTTTCATTTTACAAAGGGCATTCCATAAAAACTGAGAATAGTTTTTTTTCTTGATTTGGCAATACCACGAAACTGAATAATAAAAGCGCCGATGACTTTTTTTAATTTAAAGAGAATGTGAATCAAAATATTTTAATGAAGCAAATGATTCTATTTTCTAAGTTGAGCAGTTGTTTAAAGAACTGTTGTTTGTTCTTTGCATACAACAATGGAGGTGAGAGTGATTCATAGGTTACGTGCTCTGTGCGACCAAGGAAAAATCGTGCTCTGTGCGACCAAGATAATTATCATCGTGCTCTGTGCGACCAAGATAATTATCATCGTGCTCTGTGCGACCAAGATAATTATCATCGTGCTCTGTGCGACCAAGATAATTATCATCGTGCTCTGTGCGACCAAGATAATTATCATCGTGCTCTGTGCGACCAAGATAATTATCATCGTGCTCTGTGCGACCAAGATAATTATCATCGTGCTCTGTGCGACCAAGATAATTATCATCGTGCTCTATGCGACTAAATTCTTTTCTATTGTTCACTTCCACAACAAGAGACCATCTTTCATATCGTGGCATTATAATTGATTGCTATTCATCTCTGTAATCCATCTACTATAGAGATTATGTAACATTTAGTTATTTGATGGAATCAAAAAATTTTTTTTTTTTTCGTTTTTTTAAAATAATTTTTATATTTTTCATACCGTTTCAAATCGTATGAACTAAATTAAGTCTTTTCAAAACTCGAATTTGCTAATAAGTTGAATTATTTGCAATTTCTAATTTTGAAGAGACCTAATCTAGTTCACCGCGACGAAAATTTCGAAATAATTAAGTCACCAAAAATGGAGTGTGTACGTCAAATACTGTTAAGATTTACAGCGTTTTCAAAATCAAAAACCGTCAAAATGACTTCTCGGGCCGTTCTAGTGTTACAGGGTGATCTTGTAAAAAGGGGAATATTTTTTTTAATTATAAACAGAGAAATATAACTCTATTTAAAAAATAACCTAAAATTTGAAAGAGTATAGGAAACAATGAAACAATCCTCCTTTGGAGGAGTAAAATTGAATTTTAATGTATGAATCACGCATCTAGAAGCGTATTGGAGAACACTGATTGTGACCGAAGCCAAACGTCGCATAAATGTGAAAGTTCCATAATGGAGATACTCAAGGAGGTCGTATAAACGATATCCACTGTATTCCTATCATTGGCGTACGCAGGAAGGGGGGGGGGTTGAGGCTCTAACCCCCCCCCCCCTGAGCCAAGATTATAGTGTTATTTTGCAGGGAAAAAAGTAAAAACCCCCCTCAGAAGGAAAAAAAATCTGAACCCCCCCCCCCCGAGAAAATTCTGCGTACGCCTATGATTCCTATAGTTCCACGTATATTGGTGGTATGGGGGGAAATTTTAATACAAAAGGAAGAAAGTAAATCTAATCGAAAGAAAGATCACTCTATATCCAAGACATCACAAAAGGAAGATTTGTCCAAGTAAAGAATCGAGAAGGATTTCGGTCGCTCAGAGCACAATATCAAATCTTGGCCGCACAGAGCACGACATCGATTCATTGTTAAGAAATGAAATGCATTGTGTGATAAAATTTAGCTATCGTTTGAGAAAAACAGCTCCAGAATCAGTTAATTCAATGAAAGAAGCTTACAACGAGAGACAAAAATGTTTTGGCGAGTTTACGATTTTTAGGTAGCACAATGATTTCAAAAATGTTTGGACAATGATTTCAAAATGTTCTGGACGTTTATCAGCAGAACTGGCTTCTGGGTCTGGTCGACCTGAAAGTGTTGTGAATGATTGAAACTTTAATAATGTCTGGGCAACCTTACATGAAAATTGTTGAATATCATGCAAAGAGATAGCAGCGTCCGCATGTCGCTACTTCTATTCAGCGATATCTTGGTAAATGCCATATTTAAATAATGCCACAAGCCCCTTTCAGTAAGGATGGGGTGCCGCAACCCCCATGCGATTTCTGGCTGTTTCCGACGGTTGGAGGAGAATCTCCGTGGCAGAAAATTTAATGAAGAAATGCTGAGAGACGTTATTTAAGCTCTACAGGGTTTCACTAAAGCAGCTTCCAGAATTAGTCTTCTCTGCTTGCTTCGAAAAGTGTATTAAACGATGGGACCATTGCATATCATCTGAGGAAAGAAATTTTGGAAAAGTATTAATTTTTTTTTTCTGTCCCTATATCTCTTGATTTCTTATGATTTTACTCTCAGTTCTTATAGAACCCACCTTGTATGTATACAGTATACAGGTCTTTGGTCTATTCTCAGAATAAATGACGTGGCCGTGTTGATGACAAAAAAATAACCATAAATAAAAATATGAGTTATATTTTCGTTCTTTTTTTCAGGAAGGGCCATTTTACTTTCTGATCATTATTAACTCATAAATTATATAAATAATAAAATTATACGAAGAGTGTTTATAACACAATCTAACACGAAAGAATGCGTTAATGGAAATTATTTCAGTAATATCTCGGTACGATATTTTTAAACAATTTGTGGGGGCGCGGTAGCCCAGGTCGATAAGATACTCGCCTGAAGTACCAAAGGATGTTTAGAGGTGTAGCGAGTTCGATACCCGGTTCGTCCTTGTCAGAAAACTTTCCTGACACAGGGCTACAACAAAAACGGCGACGTGACCACAGAAAAAATTGCTACCGCAGGGAGTCCCCCATTGAGGGGTTAGCGCACCAACCTCTCGATGGGTATAAAAAAAACAAGCCTGCCGTTCGGAATCGGCAATAAATTGTAGGTCCCGGTCTAATTAGCCCTCGTGTGCAAAAAATGACCGTGGTGCGACAAAAATGATCCAACAATGAGTGCGTTCTATGGGTTGTAATGGATAGCAATAGTTTTCATTTAACGCTGATATTTTTACAAGATTTCGATTATGTATATGTGTGTGTGTGTTTCTATCCAACTTCTTAGTGAATTTGTGATAGAAACTGACCGCAATGAACGGTATATGTATCATGAAGCATGCTGAATTCTAAAAAAATTTCTCGATTGCTATGTGATTAGATTAACACTATTTTGTCTGTATGTGAATGATGCTCGGTGTCATGTTCATCCTAGGCCTTGAAAAGTCTTTAATTAGAACTTCGTACATATGTATATAGAAGGTGTTGTGTAAAAAGAGAAAAGAAGAGGTGTAGAAGAGGTTCTGTAGGGTCTTACCTGGAAAGAGTTATTTTGTGGAACTGTGACTATGATATTTATTCAACCAGAATACCCGTATCGAGCTTTCGGATAATCAGGTTTTTTTATTTTAGTTGGCCCTTCATCTTATCGTGGAAAGAATCGAAAGTATTCCAAGATGACATTTCCGGTATTCACCAGACTGAAACTATGATTTACTATATAGCATGGTGAATATTTAGAAACTATCAACTTACGAATTGGCTCACAAAATTCCCCGGTTTGAACCAAATTTAAAGTTTTCGAGATCACTTTAAACTAGCTTGAAACAGTGGAATCGTCATGCACCCAATCTGGTTAACCGTTGCAGTCCCTAGATGACACAGTGATTGAATATAGAAACTCTCTTTCATCGAAACTTCAAGATTCTTGACCATACCATGCTGCATCAAATCACAACCGTTATAAAAGTAGATGAAGACATTATCAAACGCAATTAAGTACATGTACGTCCAGATCCCAAATGACCAGGTTTTCGTATGTAATATTGATATATGTATGAAAAAGCCAATGAGTTTCATTTTCAATTTATTAAGTGAAAAATTTCTTGACAATACTGCAATATCAACTGCAATTGTAATTTACTCATTTTTGTCTCACTATGTTTTGTCATTCTGTATACACTAAAGCTAAACACTGGGACAGTACACAGGGTGGATTTTGTGGTTTAGCTACCCTCCTCTCGTTCTAGTCTAATTTTTTTGGCCACTCATTTCAAAAATTGCCACACAACGAACTTGCCACTCTGGCCTATAGTCCACTTTATACAAATATGCCTTTGACCATGTAGTTTAAACCTCATTTCGAACAACAAATTTATCCAGCCAATTTCCAGATTTCATCTGACAAGAGGATTTTACGCCAACGATTCGGCTACCAGATGATATAAATTTCACATATACATAATTTTGAGATCAAGTTGTGGCCAAAAGAAAAGTACAATTTCTTAAAAAGTGACATTTTAGAGTTACGTCTTTGAATATGCCACGCCAATTGTGTTTTCAGTTTCTTAAATTTCTTGAATCACTCATAGGCAC